>NC_089235.1:76914534-77194534 GCF_963924675.1 Phocoena phocoena
GACATGCATATGTATTTTGATCTTACCAGATGATGGAAATGCTGCACAAAAGTAACTTCCCCGGGGACTTCCCTGGTGGTGCAGTGGTTAAGAATCTGCTTGTCAATGCAGGAGACATGGGTTTGAGCCCTGGTCCAGGAAGATCCCACATGCCACGGAACAAATAAGCCCGTGTGCCACAACTACTGAGCCTGTGCTCCAGAGCCTGCGAGCCACAACTACTGAGCCCGCATGCCACAACTACTGAAGCCTGTGCGCCTAGAGCCGGTGCTCCACAACAAGAGAAGCCACCGCAATGAGAAGCCCGCGCACTGCAACGGAGAGTAGCCCCTGCTCGCTGCAACTAGAGAAAGCCCACGCACCGCAAGGAGGACCCAACGCAGCCAAAAATAAATAAGTAAATAAATAAAATTTTAAAATAAATAAATAAGTTTAAACGAAAAGAATCACCATTTTAAAAAGTTACTTAACCATTTTTATTTCACGTGTTGGCATGTGCACGTTTTACAGCACACTCTGGCTTCTGCTTACTGATGAGGAAGAAGGACAAAAGGAAGAGGAACTCTGGTTTGCCCTCTCTCTTCTGTGTCTACTTCATCATTTTCAGCCTAGTGGTTGACTTGAACAGGCAAGTAACAGGAGAAGGAAGGCTGAGATAGTCTCCTGTTCGTTCATGTTTCTTAGAATGGCCACTGCATCCCTCTGCGTTGAAGTGGGGTCTGTGTCTCCCCTTACCCAGTATAGATGGAACACACGGACCCTGTGCACCCTGGGAGTCCATTGAGCTCCTATAGCTTGTGGGTCCTCTGCAATTCTGTGCTCCTGGGGCACTGAAGAGTGATATGCACGTGGGACAGGGGGGCACACATTGTGCTTGTCTTCTGTGTTCACACACGTGCTCCTTCGTCCCACCAGACTTCACTTACAAAACCAAGTTCAAAGATAAAATTGCAAAAACTTTCAAGATGGCAACAGCAGGGCCAAACCAAGGATGAGGTCCTATTAGGGTTCTCTAGAGAAATAGAACCAAAAAAATTATATCTCTTCATCAAACTATCTATCAATCAAAGAACTGGCTTACAATTATGGAGGCTGAGAAGTCTCACGACCTACTATCTGAGGTTGGATGCCACCCCAGGAAACCCAGTGGTGCAATTCCAGTCCAAGGGGTGGAGGAGACCCATGCTCCAGCTCAAGGAGTCAGGCAAAGAGAGGATTCTCCCGTCTTCTACCTCTTTGTTCCAGTCAGGCCCTCAGTGGATCAGATGATGTCAGCCACATCTGAGAGGCTGCTCTTAGCCCCCCGATTCCGGTGTTAATGTCTTCCAGAAACACCCTCCCCCCACCCCACACCCAGAATAACCTTTAACCAGATAGCAGGGCCTCTCAAAGTCCAATTAGGTTGATACAGAAGATTAACCATCATGAGGTCCTTCTGACCTGAGTGTGGGATCCTATGTGTCTGCACGGGTCCCCTGGCCTGGCCACTGCTGCCTGTCACTGCCACTCCTCTGGAGGGTTTATCTGGTTCTGCTCGCATTAGAACCTTCCACACACGCTGATAAGACAAAGACACACATATCCACCTTGTGCTGGAAGACCTTAGGCAAATATCTTTCACACTCTGAGCCTCATCTTCCTTCTCACCTGTACGACGGGGATACTGATACTACTGCATCAGTTGTGAGAAGTACACGCACAAGAGGCTGGACCTCGCTCTTTTTAAAAATTAATTTGTACTGAAGTGTAGTTGATTTCCAGTGTTGTACAGCCAAGTGAATCTATTATGCATATACATATAGCCACTCTTTTTTAGATTCTGTTCCCATATGGGTCATTACAGAGTATTGAGTAGAGTTTCCCATGCTCTACAGTAGGTTCTTATTAGTTATCTATTTCTATATATAGTAGTGTGTATACGTCAATCCCAATCCCCCAAGTGGCTGAACATCTCTAAGCTTCAGTTTCCTCATCTGGACAACATTCTCTTTTGTTATTAAATTAGATGACATGTGAAATATCTGGCACATACCTCAGCCCTATTTTAATAATTATCGTAAATAAGAGCATCTCCCCGGGTGTGTGGGGAGCAACAGCAAGGGCCCACGGTCTGTAGGGATTCTCAGAGTCAGGCAGGACAGAGGTGTGGCTCCAGATACTTGGTTTGGGGCAGGATCAGAGAATTGTTGGAGTTCAGGGGGACCACGGGCTTGCAGGATTGCAGCCGAGCTCTCTGGATCCCAGGACTGGCCTCCAGCCCTGGACAGGAGCTAAGGTACTGGACAGGAAACTGAGGCAGAAATGCAGTTTCTTGACCAGATGGAGGTTGTAAACCATGGATTTGGGATGCAGATGTCCAAGGCTCCCCCAGCCCCACCACAGGGAGCAGCAGATACTAAGCACGAGGGCGTAATTGGCTTCAGGACTGCTTACTGATGAGAGTGTGTTTATCTCTCCAGCCCTGGTCCCGGTCAGGACTGGCTTAGAGGAATATTTCTCTGTCTTCTTTGAGAAGTGAATACACATTTCAGGAAAAAGAAGGAGGAGGAGGAGGAAGTGGAGGAGAAGAAGGAGAAGGAGAAAGAGAAGGAGAAGAAGAAGAAGAAGAAGAAGAAGAAGAAGAAAAGGAAGAAGAAGAAAAAGAAGAAGGAGGAGAAGAAGGAGAAGAAGAAGAAGGAGAAGAAGGAGGAGAAGGAGAAGAAGGAGGAGAAGAAGAAGGAGAAGGAGAAGAAGGAGGAGAAGAAGAAGGAGAAGGAGAAGGAGAAAGAGAAGGAGAAGAAGAAGAAGAAGAAGAAGAAGAAGAAGAAGAAGAAGAAGAAGAAGAAGAAGAAGAAGAAGAAGAAGAAGAAGAAAAGGAAGAAGAAGAAGAAGAAAAGGAAGAAGAAGAAAAAGAAGAAGAAGGAGAAGAAGGAGAAGAAGAAGAAGGAGAAGGAGAAGGAGAAGAAGGAGGAGAAGAAGAAGGAGAAGGAGAAGGAGAAAAAGGAAAAGAAGAAGAAGAGGAAGAAAAAGAAGAAGAAGAAAGAGAAGGGGAAGGAGAAGGGGAAAGGAGGGGGAGGGCAGGGGAGGAGAAAGAATAGTAACAACAAAAACAACCTGATGATTTCGGAAATACCAAGTTAAACAAATTTCAACAAATTCTTTATATGAGAACCCACAGCATCATTAATAGACCCCAAACTTTGTGAATCTCCCGCAGCATGTCCCAGACCCATCTGCACAGGCACTATTTTCCAGAAAACTCTTTGCAGAGCACAGTTAGGTGATTCCAATACCGCGGACATCTGGTGAGGCTGGAGCCGCTGCTGGGGAACATCTGGGCCCGCCAGGCAGAGCAGCAGGGGTGGGGCGGGGGCCCCTTCTGAACATCCCTTGGAGGGACCCAGAGTTTTGAAACCATGAGAAAAAAAAAGGCAGGATGCTAAGAGACGTGCATGCCGCTGTTCCGGGGAGGATGCTGGTATGGGCACCACATCTGATTGCTGCAGGGTTGCAGGTGGTCATTAACCTTCCACAGAAGCCAGCCTGGCGGGGACATCAAACACGAGAGGCAGTAGAGCATTTCTGGGAGGGCCACATCTAATTCCCACGCCAGCCTGACAGACTCGCCACCGCCCAAGCCCAGCCACATCTCCCCCTCAGGTCTCCAGGCTCCTTCCCTGAGACCTGGCTGGCTCTGCTCCTCCAGAAGCCTGATGCCTTCTCCTCCCAGGGCAAGGTCCCACAGCATCCCACAGCTGGCCTCCCCAAATCTCTCCTTGTTCCTAGGGACGGGCACATGACTCACCTGTCCCACCCCAAATTTCTTTGGGAAGGTGTTGTTATCGACAAGAAGAACCCAACAAGGGTTGCATCTGAGGAAAGTGACGGGTCACTGGGCAGCACTGTTATTTGCCCACTGCCTCTAAGAAACTCTGCCTTTTCCTCCCTTGGAGCCCAGGGAACTGCTCAGTGGATGAGAATTCACTGCTCTATATTCAAGTCCAGGACTTGGGGAGATTTAGTAAGATTGCTGCCCCTCGGTGAGCCTCAGATTCTCAGAAAACAAAAGTTCATCACATAAATAAGGAGCTAAATGATACAGAAAAACGTCGGCCTGGGCCTTTTGGTTTGGTTCCCAAGGGGAGAACTTGAACCTGTGGCTGGAACTGCAGGGAGACGGGCATCCGCTCAGAAGGAAGCACGTTCAATCCCGATGCACAGGGAAGCGTCTGAACAAAGTATCACACAGGCCAAGGCACAAATCCTGGCAAATCTTTATCTGCATTGCAGCCTTCTCACTTCCCTAACCCTGTGACCAAAGGCAGCTTCCTCAACAAGGTAAACCTCAGGTTCTTGTCTGTAAAATGTAGACACAATCAATTACTGTGCGAATCATCGGTCATTCATCCATCATCACTAACCAGACAGCAGGGAAGCGGGCAGCAGCACCTGCGAGGGGTAAAGCGGTTGAGGTCAAGGGTTTATTCATGTGATGGAGCTGCTTCCGGATGCAGTGCGCTGCCCGAAGAAAGCGGGTGAGCACCGAGGAGGGAAGTGCAGGGGAAAGGGTCCTGCTGGGTCCTCCGGGCCCCGCTTGGTCACTCAGGGACTCAGGCCAGTCTAGGACTGTGACCCCGGTCTGGCCCCTGGAGTGGAGCTCTTCCTGTGGACTCACAAGAGAAGCCAAGTCAGTGCAAGAGCGGACGGATGGGCTAAGAGAGGGGGCAGCAGGGGATAGATTCGTCCAAGAGGCAGCTAAAGGGAACATGTGCAGGACGAAGGAGAAGCAATGCTTCCGCCAGGGCTGATTCCCGACAGGAGTGTGCCCCCTGGTGGGTTATGGGGGTAATGACCCCACCCAGGGCTAAGGCCCCTTTCTGAGTCGGGCCCGGTCCCATCTGGTTGGGGCTGTCTGGTGTGGTCTTAAACACGAAAGCACATGCCTTATTCGGAATGGCGGGAAAGCTGGAATGAATTGTGGAGGGGAGGAGGTTAACTTGCTATATTTGGAAGTTCCAAACGTACTCCCATCCCAAGAACTTCGGAGTGAACTCTTCCCAGAAATCCACCCTCCACTCCCAGGCCACCTGACGCCCTCCATTGCTCACGAGGATGTCCTGCCCTGTGGCACTCTGGGCTCTGGTTCTTATGCTAAAGACTGAGCCATGCTCAGACTCAGGGCTTCTACAGCCCCAAAACAGCAGATGTGGTGAATGGCTCACGCCCTTTGACATGGGTTTGTAGCATAATTCCTGATGATGGGCACATAGTTTTAACAAGATGAGGCCAGTGGTGAATTAGTGTCCTTAGGAGCTGGCAGTCACCTTCTTTCTGAGCACGCCCAACACCAGCTGGTCTCCATGGCACTCAGGACTCTGTGCTCTTGCTGGCACCTGCCCCCTTCAGGGCCAGTTGATTCTCATGGCCCATGCTGAGCGGGAAGTACCCACCATAAGCACCACCCGCACCACACTCACTGCCTAGGACGGACACTTCGACTGGCTGTGGCCACTCCTAGGATGCCCGTGACCTATGGTCCCTGCAGCTGACACCACAGATACCCAGCCAATTAGCTTCTCTCTCTCGGGAGCCCAGCGGGGACTAAGCAACGGGCTCCTGGTACCAGTACTGAAGAGTGATGTATAGAGAGGGGGCTATGCATGAGGCCAGAGGGTGGGGGGATGGACTTGGTTATATTTCTGGCTTGTGATGGTTAACTTTGCATCAGTTTGGCTGGACCACAGTGCCTGGATATGCGGTCAAACATTCTGAATGTTTCTGTGAGGGTGTTTGGGGATGAGACCTACATTTAAGTTAGTGGAAATATGAGGGAAGAAGATTGTCTTCCATCCCATGGGTGGGCCTTGTATAATCAGTCGAAGGCCTGAATAGAACAAAAGACTGGTCTCCTCCAAGCAAGAGGGAATTCTGCTGCAGATGGTCTTTGGACTTGAGCTGCAACGTCAGCTCTCCCTGGATCTCCAGCCTGCAAGACCACATTGCAGATTTTGGACTTGCCAGCCTCCCCACTTACATGAACCAGTTCCTTTATATTCTCTCTCTCTCTCTCTCTCTCTCTCTCTCTCTCTCTCTATATATATATATATATATATATATACACACACATATATATGTATATAAATAATATATATATATCATGATACATATATATTTCCTATAGGCTCTGTTTCTTTGGAGAACCATGACCAATACACTGGCTGACATTTCTTTGTCACTAAACTTTGAGAAAACAATATTCCTTCTTCTCCTTTTTCTTCCTCCATAAAATCTGCTAGTAATCAACTTCATTTAACAAACAATTTTTATGATTATAATATCAGTCTCAGGTTTTTACAGGATTATTAAGCCAATGATGATAACATTTAATAGGTTGTGTTATTTGGGACATTGTTATTGTTTCTCGTAATGTCTCTGTCAAGATCATTGGGTGAGATGGGCATGGGAGTGGTATTTGGAGGCTCAGTCAGACAGGCGGAGGCGTTTTCTCTACATGTGGCATGGAAAGCTTTGGTCCTTCCTCCTTAGATCCATCTCAGTCTGAGTTTTCAGCAATGTATTGACAGAGCATTGTGACTAATGGTGTTTTCTTGTGCTCTTCTAACTGCCAGGATGACAGCTGGGCTGTTCACACGTGTGTGGATGTGTGCATGTGTGCAAACACATATGTGATGTTGGTGTAGTCATTTGTCCGGGGATAAAATTAAAGCCTGAGTTCCAAACTTGCCTGTGAACCCACTGATCTGGTGACTACTGGCCACCTGAATGCCTCCGTATGGGAGTCTCGAGCAACCTCACGCTAGGTAGGATGTGGATTGTGTTTATCTTTTCATCCCCAGCCCCTAACATGGGGACTGGGCACACAGGGGGCCATGGGGAATAATTCATTCAATGAGTATGCATTGAGCACTTATTATCTGCTAGGTGGTGTTCTAACTGGACTTTCCCTTAAGATGATAGAAGTCAATGATGGGTAAATAAATGACCAGTGTAATTTCTCACAGTTGCACCAGTTAGAAGTAGAGTGGTGACCTAGGGTAAGTCAGGACAGGTGTCCTGGGGAGTAGTGCTAGCACAGGTCCCTGAGTGCCTGCAGTCACGTGGCTTTATAAAGTGTTTTTCTGCAGGAAAATAGCTTGCTTCCTGCACATGTCAGATCTGATGATAATTCACCAGGTGTCATTTAGAGACAATAAAAGGAAGTCAGCAAGCCGAATGTGGAAGGTATTCTGTGTGACCAACACAGTGTGAGACACAGGTCCCAAAAGCTACCTCAGTTCTCTCGGACACCAGTCCCATTTTGTCATTAGGAAATTTAATTATTTCACACTTATATTTACTTTTAAATCTTTTTCAGGAGTGTATTATTGAATTTATATTTATGAGTACATTTATAAATGTATAATTTATAAATATATGTATATTTATAAATAAATTCCAGAAGAAATCCAGGAATTTGCAGAGACTCAAGGAAGACGTTTGCTTTCAGTTTTCTCATATGTGTACACTTCTAATTTTTCTCTTCCTACAAAACAGATGCCATAGAAAATGTGTGGTCAACTAAAATGTTTACAATTAAAATCTTTCCAAACCTTAACCTCACAAATATTCACTATGAACAATTTGTTGTATTTTCTGAGACTTTTTTTAAATTAAGAAAAAGCTGTTTTGAACATTATTGAGAATATATAGGAAGTGTCCAACTATATCATGGTTTGATCACTTAATTTTATAAGTATTGGCCAACATCATTACAAACATGTCCTAAATATTATTGCAAATTCCTGTACCAAATCCCATAACATGAATAATATAAATATTATTTAGGTTGTAAACAATATAATCATCTTAGTAAATCATTCTCCACTTACTGAGCATGTTGGTTGATTTCCAGTATTATGGAAAAATATTGCAAACTCATTGCATCGTCTGACTGCTTTTCCTTCAGCTAAGGCTTAAACCAAAGGACAAGGCTCTTTTCCCCTCGGAGCTTGGAGGTAAGTGGTGTTTGAGTGTGTCCTGCAGCTTCATGGCCTAGGTTCCCTCGGCTGCTTTCTCTGCCTACCTCTCAGCCCTGAGATTGGATAAAACCAGTGTCAAGGCCCTCTTTAGTCCTCTAAGGTCAGGCAACTACAAATTTGATAATGTCACACGAGGAGGCTCTGACTTGTGGTCTGGATGTCTGACAATGGCCTTTAAATGTCACTTCATAGAGATTTCCTCTGTCATTATTATAATAGTTCCCTTCCTTTCTTGCGCTATAGGAAATGAGCATGAAATCTGACTTCAAACCCTCAAGATAATCAATTTGTTAAGCCAGTGTGGGAGGGTGATTCAGCAGTGCCCATAAATCTGAGGCTCTGACTCCCCTTGATAAGTTCATCTTGCACCAACCCCCCGGAGATGTGGCTTTGGCATGTCCTCAACACCTACAATGTGCTTGGCGCTCCTCTAGGCTCTGTGGGCACATAGAGGAAGAGACATGGCCCCTGTCGTCAAAAAAGCTCAGCATATAGAAGAGACAGAGAAGAACGGTGATCATTAAGATGTAGAAGGTCAAGATACTGGCTACAAGAAGCATCAGATGATTTGAAAATGTCCTGCAGGTGCTTTTTATCCAGGCTGGGAGTACCCATAAAGCTTACTTAAGACTAAGTTGAATCTTTAAATGGTGAGGTTGGGGTAGGGAGATGGGTACAAACGTGCATCAGGGGACAAGTGCCAGTGTCTGCAGAAGTCCATCACGTCAGTAGCAACTCGTGCTAATTTAGTGATTTCTCTGCCACACAGTGGCAGGACAGGAAAGCAGAGATAAATCTCTTTGAGTCATACGAATCCCTCACAGCGTGCACTGCAGAGACCCGCTCCCCCTGAAGGCTGACAGCGGGACAGTGGTCCTCCAAAGATAGAATACAGGGAAAGAGAGCGGATAGAAATCCCTCTGAAGTAGCCCAAGGGTTTGCTGAGTGCGGTAACTGCAGGGTTCCCTGAAGGCTGAGGTCAGGGTCACAAGGCAGAGGGAGATCCCCTGAGGCATAGAAATCCAGGGAGGGGACTGGAGGAAGAAAATAACTCCCAGGGACCCCAAAAGCTCATATCTGAGGTGAGGAAGAGATTAGGAGAGAGAGACCTACCACAGTCAAAAAGCTGGCAGCTATACTGTAAATGTAAAGAGATCACTAGAGTTTTTGCAGTGCACACCTCAAGGAAATGCCTTCTTACCTTTTTAAAAATAATTGAAGCCAATTGTTCAGCAAATCTAAACGGCATTGCAGAAATCTCGGTGTAAATACGGATTAACTTCACTGGCTACCACCTGCCGGCAGCCTATCGGGAGGAGTATGCCCTTTCCTGGGGATAAATATTTTTTAGTTAAATCTCTACTCCTCATCTATACACAGTGTTTGACGTAAAATCAAGAGTTATAAAATTTACAGAGGTAAGAAACTGTGACCCATAGTATAGAAAGGAAGCAATGCTTTTCTAAGTAGCCCATCGTGAAAAAAAGAGAAAAGAAATCACAATGGAAATTGGAAAAGAATTCTCACAGAGTTTTAAGGAAAATACAACATGAAAAACATCACTGACTTAGGTGGTGATCATTTCTCAATATACAGACCTATATCAAACCATTATGTTGTACACCTGAAGCTAATACAGTGATATAGGTCAATTCTACCTCTATAAAAATGTTTTCATTAAAATATTAAAAATTTAAAAATTATTTTATAAGACCACTGGAAACTCTTTTTAAAAATCAGAGATAGGAAAAAATTGTGGTATGTAGCTAAAGGGGTGCTTAGAGGAAAGCGTTCAGCTTTAATGCAAATATTAGGGGAAAATTGTAAAATCAATAACCCAAGCTTCCATGTTAAGAACTCAAAAACTCAGAGCAAACTGAATATTAAGTCAATTTTAAAAATGAAATAAAGGGCTTCCCTGGTGGCGCAGTGGTTGAGAGTCTGCCTGCCGATGCAGGGGACACGGGTTCGTGCCCCGGTCTGGGAAGATCCCTCGTGCCAAGAAGCGGCTGGGCCCGTGAGCCATGGCCGCTGAGCCTGCACATCCGGAGCCTGTGCTCCGCAACGGGAGAGGCCACAACAGTGAGAGGCCCGCGTACTGAAAAAAAAAAAAGAAAGAAATAAAAATAAGAGCAACAAGCTACAAAAAGGGTGAATAGAGAGAGAAGGGGCCACACAAAGTCTCAGTGAGTGAGGGGCAGGGCCAGGGCTGACCACACCCCTCCCCCGGGGCTGGAATGGGGGTCATTTCTTCCTCCACGATTCTCTCTGCAGCCTGGAAGGAAGCAGAGCTGCAAGTGGGAGGGGGGCAGGCCTCAGGGATGGGGATGCAGGAAGGAAGGACCGTGCAGAGGCCAGCACCGTGTCCTTAGATTATCCGAGACTCTCAATTCTCTCAGCCATCAGGGAAGTAACTCGCTCTGGCAGCTCTGCTAGTTAAAAATTGTGTTTCCCTGGGCAAAGCATTAGCCTCTCTGCCCTTAATTTCATCCCCTGTAAAGTAGGGGCGTGGGGGCGGAGACAGCAATGCCTGGTCTGCCTGGCTGTCCTGAGGACTGACGAGGGGAACGTGGGCTATGGACCTGACATGGAGCAGGCCCGCCGTCGGGGGGGATTGTTGTCTGAAGGGGGAGAGCTGGTGGCCGAGGCCGCGCCACCCATACGTCCTTCCTCCAGCCCCCCTCTCCCGGCTCTCCTGTGCTTTCTCTTCCCGACCCAGTCCCTCTTGGACGCCGGGGCCACCCGCACGCTGAGCCCGAGGCTGCCTTTCTGAGCTTGAGCCGTGCAAAGGGAACGCATGCAAAACCTGTTACTGGCAGCGAGCGAAGAGTCAGGAGGTCTCTGGGGCCAAGCCAAGTGACAACTAAGCCACAACGTGAAGGCCAGTTGAACACAGGGACGGCCAGGACGTTATGAGCTCCAGGCGACACCGTCTCAATTCCCAGGGAGCACTCCCTCTCTGTCTGTCTGTCTGTGTCTCTGTCTTTCTGTCTCTATATCTCTGTCTCTGTGTCTCTGTCCATCTCTCTGTCTCTCTCCATCTGTGTGTGTCTCTCTTTCTGTCTCTATCCTTCTGTCTCTCTCTCTCTGCGTCTCTGTTCCTCTCCAGTGGAAAGCTAAATGACAGCGTCAGCTAAACCACTCCAGGCTGTGTTTCCTCCCCCTCCCTTCCCCCCGCCCCCTGTGAGCCCCCTCAGTTTCAGGAGGCCGGGGGCTCAGAACGCAGATCCCCGAAAGGAGGGCAGCACAGCCACACATCCACCAAAATCCCCTGCACCTTGTGCCCGTGACCTGGGCTGCGTACACACACACCCTGCTGGCCCTCTGCACTCTCCCCCTGGCCTCTGCCCTGGCCTGCTCCCCACACTGCCTTGGCCTGAGGGGGCTGCTCTCAGCAGCTCTGATTCTACCACCCCAGCCCTGGGCTTCAGGCGCACTGGGCACTGGGGCTGGGCTGCTGCTGGGGCCCGTTCTCCTCCCCGTGCACCTCGCCAGCCAGCTGGGGCCCTGCCCCACTCCCACCCCCAGACCTGGCCCTCTATCTCCTGTTCCCCAGACCCTCCAGCACACAGACCCACACCCGGATCATCACATGTGTGCGTCCAGCTGATGCAGTGGTACAGAGTCGGGACAGGCCCGCTGGCGGGGAGCCCATGTCAGTTTCTCCAGGGCAGAAGGACAGAACTCGTGGCCTTCAGGTCAGACTTGACCTTTAAGATTTTCATTCTCATTGTTGCTGTTATTATTACTACCTGTGTGGTACTGAAAAGCAAGCTGAACTCGTTATCGCATCTCAAAATTTCACATTCGCGTTCCAGTCCCCAGCTTCTCGGTGAGGCCACACTGCTCCCACAGGGCAGCACGGCCTGAAGCTGAGGGCCCCCCACCCTCAGAAGGAGGGGTGTGTCATGGTTGGTCACAGTTAGTGCCCCCGCCCCCGTCTCTCCGTCCTCAGGCAGCATCTGGCCTACCTGTGTAATCGTGTTTACAACGTCTGCTTTGAAACATCCCCTGCTGCGTCCAATGAGGAAGGTGAGCAACTGGTGGGGAAGGTGAGGAAGGGTCTTGCCAAGTCATCGTCTGGGCTGGATCTGTGGCAGCCGCCCACACCAGAGACCTCTGACTCTGTGACACTGCGTCCCTCGAGGGCTCGCTCCAATTCCACATCCCACGTCCAGAAGCCACTCGGGCCATCAGAGCCCTGTTGTCTCTAAATCCCAGACCCCGTGCTGTCTTTGCTACCCTCTCAGTAATGACTCATCCACTACCATTTACATTCTGCGAGTATTTATTGATGCCCCATACATGCTGGATGCTATGCTAGGTCCCAGGAGGGATAACAACATGAATCACGCATCACCCTGCCATTCAGGGGCTGACCGGTGTAGAAGAAAGAGCTCAGGACTTGAATTCTGCTATGATTCTGCCAAGCTTTGGGGGGTTGAATGAGGTGAATGAGTGAGTCATTCAGCAGCTCTGAGCCTCAGTTTCCTCTGGCGTGAAGTGAAGACTGATTCCTTCCCCTCAGAGTTGTGAGAGCACGCGTGTGACTGCAGGGCACAGCTGTGGTCTGCTTGTTCTCGCATCCGTCCACCCCTGCATACTCTCCCCTGCGTGGTGGGGACCTGCATTCCCCTGGCGTCCCGGTTCCTGACTTCCCAGTGGGGAAGGCCAGCAGGATGCCAAGAGCAAGACTGAAGGGCAGCTGGAAGAGGTGAGGCGGGTATTTCTCCCCTTCCTCTTGCTTTGAGCATGGTCTGGCCATGTTGTCTCCTCTACCGCCCACGGCATCTACCATGGCTTTAGTTGCTGCCTCAAAACCCTGGTTCCCAGGATCTGCTAGCACAGCTTTGGTTTGTAGAAATACCCTTACAGTTTAATTTTCTACCCGGCCTCTGGGGAAAATTCAGAGAATGTATGCACACAACAAGCTCGCCACCGAAGAGGGGCCTATGTTCACAGCTGCAAAGAACAGTCCATAAATTCACCGTCCAGTTCTCTGCTTTGTGTTTCATTGTGCAACACCGTTTCTGGTTTCCTTAAGAAAAAGTGTCTCTTTGTCACACTGGACTTTGCAATGCTTGTGTTTTCCAAAAGGCAATTATGAAAGCAGCCTGCTTTACTACCATAAACAGAGGACGAATTCCAATCTTAACTCAGGCAGAAGACAGGGCCTGCTGAGATATGTAAGACCCAGGAGGCTCGGACAAACCCAGGGATGTCTGCGTATCGTCTTAGGATCCCAGGATGCGGGAATGATGAGGGGCCTTGGGGGTCATCCGCTTCAACCTGCACCCCTTCCTTGGGGGCCTGCTCCTCAGCATCCTTTTCTGGGCGGCTTCGGCTTGGATGCCTCCAGTGGCAGAGAACTCAGTACTTTCCTTGACAGCCTTTCACTTGCTGGGACAACTTGAGCTGCCAGAAGATGATACATACTATTGGAGAGGGCGGATCCTCTGCGGTTTCACCCACGGAGCCTTCTCCTTCCCAGCTGTGTGTGCTCTCCACGGTGCCCATCTCCGTTTGAAGTCAGGACCCTCCCAGCACGCTGTCACTACCCATTCCTCCAGTTTTCCGATGGGCCTGTGACCTTGGGTGAGTCATGTAACCTCTCTGAGCCTCGCTCAGAAGGTAAGGATAAGAATAGCTCTTGCCTCGATTCAGATACTCAAGGGAGGTACACGTGGGGAGTGGCTGGAAGGCCCCGGGAACACGACACTCTCTGCACACCTGTGGGTCAGCGTTGCCGTCCTGCTGCCGGGACTTCCGCTATTAATAATAGTCACGGGCAGCCCCATCCCCCTGACAGCTGCTTGTCCTAAAAACTTTTAAATAGAGCTTTATATACAACGTCACCACTGTACAGAATGAGAAAATTTAGGTTCAAAAACCCTAATTGATGTCCCCCAACTAGAAAGTGGCCAAAGTAATTGTAATTAATTAATTATAAAACACCAGATCTGGTAACATCGAAAATTCTTGAACTTTTCGTTGTATTGATATTATTTATAAGAAGATGATGTCATATATACGTGTAGATATATATAGCTATAACCTTTCTGATTTTATAATGACTTTCCCTAGTGTTATTCTTGAGAAACTTTAAATAACTTACCTGGCAAGACATAAATCATGGCAAATTTAAACTGACTTTATTTTTTTCCTGTTGAATGCCAACCCCACAGCCCTGTTTGCAGGGCTAAAAAAAGTAAGGAGAGATATTCGAGCCCTGTTCCTCTTGGCTAACTGGGGATTTATTACTGGTTCGTTTGCTCACAATGGCAGGGGGCAGACCCACCCTTCTGTTTCTGGGCTGCGAGCTTCTAATTGGAATGTGCGTTGTGTAATGAGGTTTACTACTTATGAGCTGCTTCATGAAAGGGCAAACTCCAAAGACAAAATGGTATTTTCATGTATTTATTATTTTATCTGTGGCATGAGATGGAATAGAAGGGCAAAATCAAGGTGAGCTTTTAGAAGTGTCTCCATACCAGGGGTTTGGTCTTCACTCACTCCCACGCCTTCATTTCTCCGTAAGGATTTGCTGACTTCTTCAGGAAATACAGAGGAAGAAGTGATTCCTTCTTAAGGCGAATTCCAGAGAAGGCTCTGTGGAGGAGGTGACATTTGAATTGGGCCCTGGAGGATGAGAATTCTGATGCATTGAGTTGGGGACAGAAAGGCAAAGAAGGAGAAGAGAACATTTTCTGGTTAAGCTGGGACAGCCATGGGTCAATTCACCCACCAATCAATCATCTGAAACGTGTGTGGGCACCGGTATCTGCCAGGCGCTGCTCTAGCTAGACATGATGCAATGAGTTAGAACCAGAAGCAGCTTCTACGTTCAGAGGAGGGAGCCTGGGGGAGGACAGTGGCGAGGGGCACACAGCGTGCAGGACCACCAGGCCTCTACCTTGGCTCATAAGGGAAAATCACACTAGCAGAATAAGTAAGTAAAATAAAAGAGGAATCGTCCCTCTCACTGTCTCATGGTCCTGCTTGCCACTTGCTTCCTCTGACCTTAACTATCACCACATCTGTCTTTTTTTTTTTGGTCCTTGCCGCGCTGACCGTGGGATCTTAGTTCCCTGACCAGAGATCGAATCCACGCCCCCTGCAGTGGAAGCGTGGAGTCTTAACCACTGGACCTCCGGGGAAGTCCCTTGTAACTTAAACACAGAGGGGCCTCCACGTGGAGGCTGGTTGTATGGGGGCAGCTCTCCTCCAGGAAAGCTTGTGCCCCCGAAAGTTCTTAGTTTTCAGTGGGAGACAGCAAGGTGAATACAGGAAGAAATGGAACACAGGTTGTTACCAACCCCAGCAAGGGTCCTTCTTCCCGGTGTCGTTGGAGCCAGGAGAACGAGACCAAGTTGGGTTCAGAAGCAAAGGAAAGCTCCGTTCTTTTTTTTTTTTTTGCGGTACGCGGGCCTCTCACTGTTGTGGCCCCTCCCGTTGCGGAGCACAGGCTCGGCACGCGCAGGCCCAGCGGCTCATGGCTCACGGGCCCAGCCGCTCCGCGGCATGTGGGATCTTCCCGGACCGGGCACGAAGCCACGTCCCCTGCATCCGCAGGCGGACTCTCAACCACTGCGCCACCAGGGAAACCCGAAAACTCCATTCTTTGTTCAGAGAAGGGAGGGGCACGGGTGGGGCTCTAGGGCGCAGGCTCTCCCAACAACCCCAGGCCATGGGCGGGGCTGCTTCTGGGGATCTGGCAAGGCAAGAGGCGGGGTTCTCGCGGGAGTGGGGGGGCGGGCAGGCGCAGGCGCAGCTGCGCGGCTCCCCGCTCCAGATGGCCCTGCCAGGCGCGCTGCCTCTGCACACGGCCCGCTGCCGCCGCTGCCATCTTAGATTGAGGGTCGGGTGCAGCGTCTCTGCACACGGCCGGAGAGCTGAAGTGTGGGTTCAGCCATGTTGCACCAGTATCTCTAGTCTGAAGCGCCCAGAGCGTGTCCTGTGACTGCGGCCCCCCTGTGAGTGAGTGAAACTAGACTAAGCGCAAAGGAAAAGAAAAGGTTAGACTTTGTTTTACTACTCAGACTTTATTTTTATTTCCTGGGAATTGCTCCTGGGTTTTGCCGGTGGCACAGGGTGGGAAGAGGTGGAGAGAGCTTTGTTCTGGGTGCCGTGAACACAGAGAAAAGCCTGAGAGCTCTTCTCTGACCTGCCAGTCACAGCTCACCTGGTCTGAGGGGGAAGGAAAGGTCTCTGATGAGACCTCGGTCCATGCCCTCCAGCCAGGCCCCGCCAGGAATGCACCTGCAATGAACGAGGGGGCTTGGTTACCTTCCGGTGAGGGAGTCACTGTCAGAGTGTGCTGGAAGAGACTCACGTAGGGTTGGAGTCTGTGTTAGGTGGTATGGGAAGGAGTTAAGGAAGTGGGCTTTGCTCTGGATTGGATGCAGTGAAAAAGCAGGTAATCCTAGTTTTGGGTATCCTACCTATATCTTACCTGTAGGGAGATCTCCCCTATGTAAGGGAGATTGGAGTGAGGCTATGTTATCTCAGTGGGTCCTTTGCCAAGAGTTGCAAATGTCAATCAAACGAAACCGTGTTGGGTGTAGCAGAGCAGAAACTTTATTCATCGATCAAGGAATGGAGGAGGGAGAGCGCGTGCTCGAAAAACACCTTCTCCCCGATGGAAGGGGAGTGAGGGAATTTTAAGGGGTAGGAGGCAGGCGTGTCATCAGGGAACTAGGAAAGGGGCAGAGATTTCCAGGGACAGCCAGGGCATGCGAAGTCTTCCCTGCTTCTCTGCACAAGGTACGAATTGTGCCTAGCAGAGTACAGATCCCCTCATTGGGCAGAGATCTTAGCATAATGATGAAGCAAAGGTAGCTTCCGGACAGCTCGGGGTCTCTTTTGCTTATGCTGCCTCCTATGGTCAGGTCGGAGTAGGTTCAGACACATGTCTCTTAAAGCACAGCTACAAAACATCTCTGTCAAACCCCCGGCGCTTTTTTTTTTAAAGATTTATTTTATTATTTACTTATTTAATTTATTTTTGGCAGTGTTGTGTCTTAGTTGCAGCATGCGGTCTCTTTGTTGCGGCACACGGGCTTCCCTGTAGTTGTGGCATGCGGGTTTTCTCTCTCTAGTGTGGCGCGCAGGCTCCAGGGCACGTGGGCTCTGTAGTTTGCGGCATGCAGGCTCTCTAGTTGAGGCGCGCGAGCTCAGTTGTTGTGGCGTGCGGGCTTAGTTGCCCTGTGGCATGTGGGATCTTAGTTCCCTGACCAGAGATCAAACCCACATCTCCTGCATTGTAAGGCGGATTCTTTACCACTGCACCACCAGGGAAGTCTCAACCCCAGGTGCTTTTGAAACAAACGTAGAGGTAAATCAAGACAAGGATCCTTCAGCTCTCAGGGGAAGGTAAGGGTGACAGCTACAGCTGTGACTCCAAAGAAGCAGCAGTCACTCCGTCATCCACGGTGGGGGATGTTTGGACATTTTTGTGTTTTGGATAAAGTTCTTGTTCATGATTATGCAATGGTCTTGTTTGTCTTGATCTGTCACGGGCAGAGTGGCCTTGTCTGGTGTTGATATTCTGTGAAATGTTTGGATTCAGCAGGAGGACACCAGGCCAGCTGCCAGATGCCAGGTGCTGCCTTCTCGTTCTTAGCTCTGAGGTCACACCTAGACTTCGGGAGTTGTTAGTTTGGTGGCTTGAGCAGAGAGACGGCATATGCATAGACTTGGCAGGGAGAGAGCAGTGACCATCTGGGGAAGCACGGGGGCTCGGCGGCTTGAAGCAGGAGTGAGCTTGGGGTGAGAGGATGGTAAGGTGCTGGGCAGGTTGGAAGGAGTAAGTCACGAGGGTCTGGCTTAGGCGTTTGGACCTGGGACTGCAGACGAAGCGGGGAACTAGGAAGAAGAGTCACATGGTCTGATTTGCCTTTTATACAAGTCACTTGCTACACTGGAGGTAGATGCAGGGAAATCTGAATGTTCAAGTTGAGGGGCAAAAGGTGCTGAGAAAACGCGGTCAGAGACCTTGATCTTCTCTGCTTGACCGTGTCGTACTTGAGAGCACCCAGAGGCCCCACCTGCCCAGGTACATGGTCTCCCCACTACCTTTAAAATAAGCAGCCAGAGACTCTTGAGAAGAAGAATTCAAGCTGATAACCAAAGCCCAGTGTAGCCTGACCTCCTTCAGTTCACAGAAGGGTCTTTGTCAAAACTGCCTCCAGGGAGGACTTGTCTGGTAGAGATGGTGGTTATCCTGTGGGTGTAACAGCCCGCCTCCCTCCCTCCCTCCCTCCCTCCCTCGCTTCTTTCCTTTCCGTTCCTTTCTTTCCTTCTTTCTTCCTTCTTAAGATATTCTTCAAACATCATAATGACTAAAATACCTTTCCTAAAATTCAGTAGTTTAGTCCAAATGTCATTCCAGCGTAGGTACTCTCTCTTCTCTCGAGTTGTCTGTTTAGATCTTCTCTTTGCCGTTGACATTACTCAGTATCACGACAGTGGGTCCAGATGTGATTTTCTGTGTATTTGTCTGTGTTGGGACTTGCGCGCCTCCTGAGTCTGAGTGTTTATGTCCTTCGGCAGTTCTGGGAAATTCTCAATTTTTCTGGTCATTACCTCATTACATATTGACCCCATGGTTATCTTGTTCCTATTAGATGTATGTCATGCCTCCTTTTCCCACGATCCTTGTAAATTTACATTTCATATTTATCCGTCTGTATCTCTCTGGATTATTTAGAGTAAGGTCGAAGTGTTATCACAGCTAATATCTAGAACACGTTATTATATCATCCTCTTTTTCAAACGTCACTTTTGCCCATTCATTAACTTTATTTAAAATTTCAGTGACTGCATTTTTCCTTCTGGGTGTTCTATTTGCCTGCTGTTCTGTTCCTACTATATTATCGTTTTCTCACGGTTTTGAGTCCATCTCTCATTTCTTTATTCATTTTGAATGTACTTAAATTTATTTATTTATTTATTTATTTTTGGCTGCGTTGGGTCTTCGTTGCTGCGTGCAGGCTTTCTCTAGTTGCGGCGAGCAGGGGCTACTCTTCATTGTGGTGCGTGGGCTTCTCATTGCGGGGGCTTCTCTTGTTGCGGAGCATGGGCTCTAGGCCCGCAGGCTTCGGTAGCTGTGGCGCCCAGGCTTCCATAAACTCTAAGTATTATTTATCTGAAGTTCTTAGAAGTCTTAGTAATTGTGTACCGATCTACTCTAACTTCTTGTTTATGCAGTATTCATACGTATCAAGCATTGTATTGTGCTTGTATATTACCAATGACACGTTGTTTCTCTATGCATTTGGTCAGTTTAGATGTTCAGACTGAACTGGACCTGGATTGTACCTCACCCTAGATCAGCTTGGCCCCTTCTGCCCCCCTCCTTCCAGCTCTTAGCCACACATCTTGTTTCCTTGCAAATGTGCCCTGGCGATGTCTTGTGTACTTGGTGCTGTTGGAAAGGTCTCGTCAAAGCTGCCACAGTACAAGTTCCCACAGGCCTAGGAGCCCTGACATGCACCGTCACCTGATGAGGGAGAAACTGTACACGTACGCATGGGTGGGACTGGACCGCCAGAGGCTTCTGCTTCCCAGAGGCTTCCTGCAGGGTCTAGATGACAATCCCAGGAGACTGAGGGACCTAATGAACTGTCGAGTGTACTCTGTCTGGTGGAGAAAGGAGACCGGGATGAGCCTGCAGGTAAATCTCTCACCCTTTCACCTCCTTGAAGATAAAGTGCTTCCACGTGGCCCTTCCCCACTGGGCTTTGTTTGAAGCAGTGACTAACTCGGAAGTGCATCCTCTTAAAATTTCTGTGTACAGGAATGAGTGTGTCACCTAACACCATGGGCATTTGGGGTTGTGAGGTAGTTTTGAAAGTGTTCATAACGTACATTCCTGTACAAGTTTTCTTATCTGAGTTATGGGTGTCATTTGTGTGAATAACGATACGTTGTGTGAATAAAGATTTGCATTGTAGGACAGTGAATAACTTATAGCCTCGTTACAAAAATAATATATATTATTAGACACCGTCCCCTACCCCAACCGAGATGAAAAGTAATCTCGAAGAGCAGACTTGCAGAAGCTGGCTTCTGTGAGTCCTGATTCTCTTTTTCCTTTGGGCAGGTTATGATGGGAGGCGCTTCTCAGAGGAAATCACATCGGTTGGTGTCCAGAGGCCAGGATTTGATCTCAGCTTTGTCCTTACTGATTCTATGACCCTGGGCTAGTTAATTAACCCTACTCTTGTATTTTCTTTTCTTATTTGGAAATTGGGAACTACGAGTCGTATGTGGTAGGGTTGTTGTGAGGCCTGGGGTCACAGGAAGGCGGGTTGCCTGGCACAGTCCCTGGCACTTAGGGTGGCCTCCAGAAATGGGAGCCGTGGGGTAGACCGTTCCCTACTGCAGCCCTGATGTGGAAGCCTCGGCCTCCAAGTCCCTTTGCAAATCAGTCATTTCAGGGCAGCAGACTTTCACCAAGCCCGGTCTGCTGGGCTCACAGTATAGGCTCTGGGGATTATACAAATGAAGAAGACCGCTCGGCAGTGGGGGAAAAAATTCCACTAAAGTTAAAGCCTGTGTCTCTTTGAGTTAAGAGCAAAACGTCACTTACTTCTAAGCGTCGTTTCCAGGGAGCAGGTAACAGTAAATTTGTGGAGACGTTTGTGGGAACAGACAGAGGACTTGCTGTCTGGTGCCTTTGGGCAAAGTATA
Source organism: Phocoena phocoena (assembly GCF_963924675.1). Lineage (NCBI taxonomy): Eukaryota > Metazoa > Chordata > Mammalia > Artiodactyla > Phocoenidae > Phocoena > Phocoena phocoena. The sequence goes on from NC_089235.1 coordinate 76,935,246, forward strand.
CAGCGACATTCCTTCTAGAGAGATTGAGGAAATGGCACCGTCTTCAGGTGGACAAATTAGACATGTGACCCCCGATGGGTGGACACCACTCGGACAGGGTGTTCCTTGGTGAGCAGAGCGTAGGCAGGGTTTCAGTGACCACATGCTTGGTCTGGTTGGGGACCTTTGCGCAGTGCACAAATCAGGAGCTGGGTTCCTTCCAGAGGCCCCGCGGGAGAATGCGTTCTTGCCCTTTCCAGTTCCAGGAGGCTCTGCCTGCGCTCCTTTGCTCACGACCCTTACCCTCCATCTTCACGCCCAGCCACAGTCTGACCGCTCGTGTGTTCTCACATTTCTTTGTAACGATAACGAGAAGTTCCTACTTTTAGAGGTCCACACGATTAGACTGGGCCCACCTGGTTAATCCAGGTACCTGCCCCCCACACCCCCCCCAATCTTAAGGTCCTTAACTGTAATCACATGTGCAAAGTTTCTTTTTCCACATAAGGGCATATATTCACAGGTTCTAGGTATGACATCCTGGACATCTTTGGGAGGGGGCATTATTTTGCCTCCTCCAGTACCTCCAGCCAGGAAGGAACTGAGGCCCTCAGACCAAAGTCCAGAAGAAAATGAAGGCTGCCAGCAGCCACATGGACCAGGAACAGACCCTTCCCCAGACCAGCCTCAGATGAGCCCAGCCCCAGTTGAGACCTTATCTGAAGCTAAGAATGCCTGGACCCCTGACCCACATGGATGGAGATAATACATGTGTGTCATTTGAAGCACCAAAGATTGTGATACTATTATTCTACAGCAGTAGTTAACTAATACATTATACAAAAGCCTATTGCCTGTTTCTCCAAACCCATCTACCATTGTCCTCCCCTCAATTTATACATGTTTACATTCTAGAAACACACACACAAAAAACCACCTACAATAACTATACACAAAACACGGGGTTTCACGCCTCTCTGCTGTGAAATTAAATGAAGATTTCCCAAATGAAAGTAAGCAAAGGCTATTTAGTTTGAACTTGCTCTAGCAAGGGAGTCACCCACCATCATGGGCATTTGGCAGAGAATCCAAAGCTGGCAGAGGAGTGGGAAAGCTTTATAGTGTCGAAAACACAAAGGCCTTCAGGGTGCCCTGATTGGAGGCCGTTGGCCTGGAGAAGCTGGAGGTGGACTAACCACCTCCAGTGGGGCATGTGACTGTTCAGAGGTGAATATTATTTTTATCCCAGTTGGTCCTAAGCTAGAAATGGGGGCAAAAATTAGGGAGGCTGTCCGTTATTAACCAAGACCGGGCCATTTGGGGCTGATCGTTTTAAGGGTTACTGGTTGGCTTCCAGGGTTGGTTGCTGCAAATTGTGGATTGGAGTTACGTTTCATATATACACACACGCACGCACGCACACACGCTCACACATGCACCCCCCCCAGGTGCGCACACATGCACTCACACACGTGCGTGCACACACACACACACACACACACATGTTTGTCCGTTTGTATATTGAGTCTCATAGCACTTTTTCATGTACGGTTCTTTCTACCCAGAGCGCCCATCCCTACCCAGCTGCCAAGCTCACATGCAGCTTTCAGAACTCTGCTTCAGTGTAATGACTTCCGGGAGGCCTGCTGCGATCACTCTGCCTTCTGTCACCTCTCTGTAGTATGTCCACATCAGCATCAAATGTTCCACGCCGCATTATTTTATTGGCATATGTTTTTCTATCCAACTTGATTGTGAGCTCTGTTTCTCCAGTGTCCAGCCTATGGCCTGGTACCTAGGTGCTCAGTAAAGGCCTGTTAAATAGTTATAGAAATAGGGCCAGTGACAAAGCAAATATTCCTGTATTCTCCATCCAATCCAGTGGTTTCATTTCCCTGTTAACCTGAAGCCATGGAGTCATGCAGTCTTGAAATCGGAGGGTATCCGGCTCATCTTAGCCTACTACCAGGAAAGAGAAGGGGAGTGACAGAGATTCTTGCCCGAATTCCCACAGGGGGAAGAGTCCAAAGCCTAGGTTCTTTCTGGTTTTCCGTGCATCCTAGAGACCTATGGATGCTGGAGGGCTAGAGCCAGAGTGCAGGGGTCAGGAGCCTCTCGATGAGTAAAACAGATGCACATGGAGGCTGTTGTTTACATACAAGAAGAATGCACTCATGAAAAAGGGAAAATCACTCATCATCTAGCAACTACTATGATTCACACTTTCCAAGGAATTAATAGCATAATCCAGGAAGGCACTGGACAAAAGGCTGGCACTGCAGAAGTATGTGAGTGTACTGCTTTTCTCTGTCTGCGTTCTCATTAGCCCCATGTTATGAAAACACAGTTATAAATATTCAAAGTGGTATGTATAAATCTGTTTTCATATAAGGAACTCGATAGGAAATGTAGGCCCACAGCTGTTACTTCTTTGACTCCTTTGATCCTTAACCCAGGTGAGCAGGCATGTTCCGAACTTTTCTTTCTTTTTGATTCAATTCAAGTCCCTGTATGGTTAATTAAAAACAACGGCATCACCTCTACTGTGATGGAACAGTCCCATCGCAACAATCCATCATGCTAATTAGCAAAGGGAAGAGGGATTTGTCTGTTTTCAAATTGTCTATTCTAAAACTGGTATAATTCAGAGGAGATGCACCAAAGTCCAACATGCAAAATTTTGTTTGGAAAATGGTACTTTATGAATTTTGAACTGTAACTTGGATTTCTTCAGATTTGGGCCTCTTGTATTATTATTGTTGCTGCAAAGTAATAATAACCTAATAATATTTATGGTATCAATAATAATAGTAGGTAGCATTTTGGGATGTATATTCTGTCCTACATCGTCATTTCTCCAAGTGTGTTCGTACAACACTAGTTCTTACTATGGAAGATGCTTCCAGGGTCAGAGCTGTTTTGGAAAACTGAATCTTCTAGTCCTTCCTTGGAGATTTATAACTTTCACTAGAAAAAATCCCTTTAGGAGTCATAAAGTTTAAAAAAATAGTTTCTTCTTAGAACTGTTGAACCATATTTGATAATGTATCATATGTGGAATATCTATCAGCATCATGGAATTGGTATTTCATGGAATAGATTTTGATATTTTAGGCATTGAAAACAAACTATTAAGTAGTTATCCCATTAGAGATAAGAAAAATGAGACCCAGAGGGGCAAGGTAATTTGTCTAAAGCCAACAAGTAAATTCCCTCCCTGGAATCTGCACTCCTATCTGTCTGATCCCAAAGTCCATACTCCCTCCAGGAGTGTATCTTGTTGGTGACATGGATCTTGGTGTGTGCATGTACTTGACCATTGAAATTAAATCTTCCATCCTTGATCTGTGGAGGAGTTCTTTTTGAACATTTGCAAAATAAAGCACCCACAACTAGACAGCAGACCTTGATTTAAGACTTCCTTGCAAGGCATGATGGGCCTTTTCATCCCTTTGCCAGTGCAAGAGACTCATGCGTATACTACACAGCAAGAGGCCACCAGTTAGGGGGAAGAAAGGGGACAGGGAAAAAAATAAAACTTTCCTTAGAACTAATGGGTGTCAGCTCTGGGTTGGGCCTGGGATACAAAGATAGCCGGAACAGGGAACGTACCACAAATGTTTTCACCAAGGCCTGGCCCAACTAATCACTTTTTATAATGTTGGCTCTTGATGAGCAGAATTTCCTTCTTTTAATTCGGTCTAATTTATCTTGTTTTTCTTTTATGATGAATGGTTCATAGGCTATTTAAGAAATCTTTTCCTAAAACAAGATTATGAACATATTCTACTGTTTTATTCTAAAGCTTGATTATTTTAACTTTCAGATTTATGTTTATGATTTTCCTCAAATTAAATTATGAAATAGGGAAGAAAGTTTGTTTTTCTCCATACATATACTGGATTCGGGGGGAGCAAATTTTATTGAAAAGCCTGTTCCCCAGTGAAAACCTGTGTCACTGTAAATAACAATGTCCGTCTCCATAGGGTCTCTTTTGACTGATGGTTCTATTTGTCTGTCTTTGTGTCAGTGTCCACGCTGGCTTAATTACTTCAGCTTCACACTAAGTTTTGAAACCTATAAATCATCTAACTTGTTTTTTAACGTTGTCTTGGCCATTCTTTGTTCATAGCATTTTCATTAAAGTTTTGAATTTCTGTATCAGTATCTACCACACTAATATTTTTAAAAATCTTCAACTGCTTTCATGTTTTGGCAATTAAGAATAAAGCTGCTGTGAATACTCATGTGTGGGTTGTTGTGTAGACAGAAGTTTTCAGCTCATTTGGGTAAATACCCAGGAGCGTGAGTGCTGGATGGTATGAGAAGAGTATGTTTAGTTTTATAAGAAACTGGCAGACTGCGTTCCAAAGTGACCACCACCAGCAGTGAACGAGGGTTCCTGTTGCTCCACACCCTCGCCTGCATTTGGGGTTGTCAGTGTTCTGAATTTTGGCCATGCTAATAGGGGTGCAGTGGTATCTCATTGTTTTAATTTGCATTTCCCTGATGACATATGATGCAAAGCATCTTTTCATATGCTTATTTGTATCTCTGTATCTTCTGTGGTGAGAGATCTGCTCAGAGCTGTCCTTCAGTAGTGGATATCAGCAACCTAGGTATCCAGATAGTGGAATATTAGTCAGCATTAAAAGGAAAAGAGCTATCAAGCCATGAAGAGACATGGAAGAACCTTAAATGCGTTTTACTAAGTAAATTAAAGAGCCAATCTGAAAAGGCTACACACTGTATGGTTCCAACAATATTATATTCTGGAAAAGGCAAAACTATGGAGACAATAAAAAAATAAGTGTTTGCCAGGGGTTATGGGAAGGAAGGAATAAGTAGGTGGAGCACAGAAGATTTTGAGGGCAGTGAAACTATTCTGCATGATGCTATAATAGTGCGTATTTGTCATTATACATCTGTCCAAACCCATAGAATGTACAATGAGTAAACCCTAATATAAACTATGGATTTGGGGAGATAATGATGCATCAGTGTAGGTTCATCAATTGTAACAAATGTATCACTCTGGTTGGGGATACTGACAGTGGTGGGAGGCACGCATGGGATAGGGGGTATATGGGAACCCTGTACTTTCTGTTCAGTTTTTTTTAAACCTAAAACTGCTCTACAAAATGAAGTCGATTAAAATAATGATCTTCTAGGATTTTGATTGGAATTATATTGAGTCTGTAAATAAATTTAAGGGGAATTGAAATCTTAATAATGTTCAGTATCTTAAGACATGAACATGGAATAGCTGTCCATTTGTTTAGGCGTTACTTAGTTTTTCTCAGCAGCATTTTGTGTTGTTCCATGTGGAATTCTTACACATCTTTACTTAGATTTATTCTTAGGTATTTGATATTTTAAAATATCAATATTACTGGGCTTCCCTGGTGGCGCAGTGGTTGGGAGTCCGCCTGCCGATGCAGGGGACGCAGGTTCGTGCCCCGGTCTGGGAAGATCCCACATGCCGCGGAGCGGCTGGGCCCGTGAGCCATGGCCGCTGAGCCTGTCCGTCCGGAGCCTGTGCTCCGCAATGGGAGAGGCCACGACAGTGAGAGGCCCGCGTACCGCAAAAAAAAAAAAAAAAAAAAATTCAGTATTACACACATTTACATGGATTTATTCCTATGTACTTGATAATTTTCCATGCAATTGTAAATAGTCATATTTTCAAATTTATTTTTCTATTATTTGCTGCTAGAATATATAAATATTATTGTATTTATGTACACTTTAGATTTACCTTGTTTCTAGCATCTTTGCTAAATTGACTTATTAATTCTAGCTGTAGCTGTAGGCAATTTCTGCATATATAATCATGCCATTTATGAAGAGAGATGGCTTGATTCCTTTTTGATTTTTTTCCTTTTTTAAAAAAATTTTTATTGGAGTATAGTTGATTTACAATATTGTGTTAGTTTCAGGTGTACAGCAAAGTAAATCAGTTATACATATATCCACTCTTATAGATTCTTTTCCCATACAGGTCATTACAGAGTATATTGAGTAGAGTTCCCTGTGCTATACAGTAGGTCCTTATTAGTTATCTATTTTATATATAGTAGTGTATATATGTCAATCCCAGTTTTCCAATTTATCCCTCCTGCCCTCACCCTCTGGCAGCCATAAGTTTGTTTTCTACATCTGTAACTCTATTTCTGTTATTCCATTTTGAATCATCGTACCTTTTATTTATTTTTCATGCTGATTGTAATGGCTAGTGTCTCCAATACAAAGTTAATTAACGGTGATGACAATAGGCGTCTTTTATTTGTTTCTATCCTCAAAGGGAAAGCATTAAATATTTTACCACTGAGTATGAAGTTAGCAAAAGGTTTATAGCTGATACCTTTTATCAGATTAAGGAAGTTCCCTTTGTTTTTAAATATCTATTTTTTAAATTTATTTTTGGCTGCGTTGGGTCTTCATTGTTGTGTGTGGGCTTTCTCTAGTTGCGGTGAGCTGGGGCCACTCTTCATTGCGATGTGTGGGCTTCTCGTTGCAGTGGCTTCTCCTGTTGCGGAGCGTGGGCTCCAGGCACGTGGGCTTCAGTAGTTGTGGCTCGTGGGGTCTAGAGCACAGGCTCAGCAGTTGTGGCACATGGGCCCAGTTGCTCTGCGGCATGTGGGATCTTCCCAGACCAGGGCTCGAACCTGTGTCCCCTTGCATTGGCAGGCAGATTCTTAACCACTGCACCACCAGGGAAGCCCAGGAAGTTCCCTTTAACACAGTTTGTTGATTATTTTTAATCATTAGATATCAAATTTTGTCAAATGTTTTTTATATGCCTATTGGGAAGATCAAAATTTTTTCTTCTGTTTTCTGTTATGTGTAAATTAAAGTGATTAGAGTTTTAATATTAAACCAAACTTCCACTCCTGGAATAAATCCCACTTGGTCAAATCATATTGCCCTTTTTATATATTTCTGAAACAGATGAGGTGTTCGCTAGATATTCCCTTTAATATCTCTTATCCACCTCTTAATAGAATCATATATGTATGTGACTAATGGTGAGATTAGGTGATTAGGACTTAATGGTATGAAAAACCACAGTCTAAGCTTCCATTAGACAACAAGGGAGGGTACTTGGAAGAACAAAAATTGCAAAATGGACAGTCATTTGTCAAATGGTTTGAAAGAGTACACTAAATGTCTGAATGAATTAATATAGTTCCAGAAGTTTTCCAAAGGATTTCCTACTCAGTCTTACAGAAAGAACCCTTGTAGTTACCATAGACAAACAAAAGCTATCATTCATTCATTCATGAATTCAGCATTTATTAAGCCGTTATTCCATACCAGCTATTACATATGGTAGTTCCTGCAGGTAGAAAGATGATGGGATGTAGAAAATGAGAAGAACCTGACTCACAAGGTTTTCAAACCACATTCCTTATTGAGCTCTTGGAATTCTGCGGGATAAGAGGGAGCAGAGTCAGTCGTCCCCAGGGATCCACACCCACTTCAGAATACCTCTGCTTTTGCTTTTGAAAACTTTGTTTTTGAAGTAGTTTTTGCGTCTGCTGTGTAAGGCTTGATGAATTTTTACAAGTGAGCACAGTCACGAGATGGACACCCAGCCTGAGATACAGAAAACTGTCTGTACTTTTAGAATCTTCTTTCCTGTTTCCTTCTAGTAAGTCCACCCTGAAAAGTAACCACTCTTCTGACTTCTTCCACTATGGGCTTCCTATCTGTGGACTCATCCAGCATGTACTCACTTCTGTTGACCTTAACTTTTTATGTTTGTGAGAGTTATTCATGTCTTTTGTGTAATTATTCCAGTTACTATGGCTGCATAATAAGTCATCCCAAAATTCAGTAGCATAAAACAACCATCTATTGTACTTATAGGTTCAGAACTTTGGACAGAGCACGGTACGGTGGGCTTGTCTACACCCCACTATACCTGAGGCCTCAGCTGACAGAGTCAGTCTTCTACATTCTCTTGTCTGGGGGTGGATTCTAGTTGCCAGCTGAGACCTTGGCTCCTACACATTGGGTCTCCATGTGAGCTGGGCTTCTCATAATACGGTGTCTGAGTTTCAAAACTGAGGGTTCTGAGAGGGTAAGAGAGCAAAGCAGAAGTTGTACCTAATTTTACTACCTAGCTTCCAAATTTGAAGTCACACAGCATCACTCTTACTGTATTATGTTGGTCAAGGCAACTACAGAGTTTGTCCCAGGATCAGAAAAAGGGGGGAACCCCCCTCACTTCTCAATGGAAGAGGGTTAACATCTTGCTGTAAGATGGAATATATATTGATGATTCATGCACATTTGAGTTGTTTCTAGATTAGGTATTATAACTAAATCTACAGGAGACGTCTTTGTATATATATTTCGATATACATATGCATTTATTTCTGTTGAGTATATTGAATGGCACTGCTCAGTCATAGAGTACTGGCATACCATCTTCAGCAATTAGAACTAAAAATTTTCCACAGTGCTTGGGCAGATCTACGTGTATATTGGCAAAATGTGAATGCTGTAGTCGCTCCGCATCCTTGCCATCGCAAGTGAAATGGGCTGGTAAGCAAGTTGTGGATGGATTCTAGGGAGCCCTGCATCCACGCCTTAGGGTTCACACTTTTCCCTCCAAGCCAGGGGTTTTAAGCTGGAGGTTCTCCACGCGAAACCTGTGGTGTTGCCGAGGCTGTTGTTGCTGTTGTTGCTTTTAACTGACCTTGGATAACTTTAGAAAGGGCATAATTCACTCTCCAGTGTTCTAAGATAGTTACTATTCTGTAATTTCTCACCACGTTCCATCTCAGAATTATTCACTTTACTCCTGAAAGCATTTATTTTAAAAGTCCCCAAATAAGCAAAATTAAGCACAGTATTGTTGGGGAAAAAATATAACATATAAAGTAAACATATTTTTAAAAGAGCAAGAGGATAATAAGTTTAAACTTCAGAATGAAACTTAACCTTTGCAGGAGGTGGAGGATGGGACAGATGGTAGCACCCAGGTTGAGTCAATGCTATATTAATTTGGGTAGTAGGTTCATGGGTAATTTTTTCTTTTTGCTTTATCATTTACATATATTACATATACTGTATATACTTATTTTTGTACCTGTATATGCATTTATTAATTCAGTCATTGTATCAGATAGTGGTCTTAGGTATAAATTATTACATGATAAAAAATTAAGCCCAGGAGAAAACCATAATTTGAAAAGAGATATGTACCCCATCGTTCATTGCAGCAACATTTGCAGTAACCAAGACATGAAGCAAAATAAATGACCATTGACAGATGAATGGATAAAGAAGATGTGGTACATCTACACAATGGAATATTACGCAGCCATAAAATAGAATGGAATAATGCCATTTGTAGCAACATGGATGGACCTAGAGATTATTATATTAAGTGAAGTAAGCTGGACAGAGAAAGACAAATATCATAGGATATTGCTTATATGTGGAATCTAAAAAGAATGATACAAATGAACTTATATACAAAACAGAAATAGACCCACAGGCATAGAAAACAAACTTATGGTTACCAAAGGGGAAAGGGGAGAGGGATAAAAAAATTAAGCCCTATATTTCATAAAATTCGTGCATGTGTATAGTGATATTTATGGGAGGAAATCTGTGAATATGAGAGCCATGATAAGATAAAAAAGAAGAGAGATACATAAGGCTTCTTGTAGTGAAAATGGGAATATTCTGTCTTTTCCTTAACACAAACTGGGCTGGTTATTCAATTAAACATGGATTTCTTCCAAAATGAAATATTTGAAGACAAAATATTTAAGGGTGTTGGATGCTGGAAATATGCCCAGATCTGCTTGAAAGCAGCTCAGAAAAAGGGTGAAAACAGGGAAGAGAGGGAGCGGTGGTGGCTGAGGGGAGGTTTACACAGGCAGGTGATTTCCTGCCCTGGTATTTTTCACAAAGGCCCTTCCCCAAGTGGAGACTCCAACTTTGAACACTGGGTATTGTCATTTTCTACAGAGCACTTGAAGCTAATGGTTACTGTAGACTTGTTATAACCGTGAACCACAGGCTTTTTCAATCCATTTCTGCTTTCACTCAGCAGATGCTCAATATTTACTGAACAGAAGTCAGGTGTCGTTGGATTTAAAGTCTGTGAAGTCTGTGCTAGTGTCCATATTTTATAGACGGGAAAACTGAGGCTCAGAGATGTGAAGTAGCTTCGCGGTGGGGCAGCTTGTAATCAGTAGTTTCCAAGTGTGGGTCATAACAAAGTCCATATGCTCTTCTGACCACGTGACCCAGCACTGCCCCATCTGGAGGAGCGTCTATCCCCTCTCCTTGACACCTGGTGGATCTCCGTGAGTGCCGGGACCAACGCAGTAGAGAAGAAGTGACCCCATGTGACTTAGGGTCATGAAGGGAAAGAAAGTTTCTTCCTGACTCTTTCTTGAGACGCTTGCTCTTAGAACCCAGCCACCTTGCCTCGAGGAAGCCCACGCTACGTAGAGAGCCCTGCTGACAATGCCAGCGAAGGTCATAGCCAGTAACCAGCACCAACCGACGGACACAGGAGTGAGAAAGCCTTCAGCAGGACTCCATCTCAGCCACATCTGATGGCAGCTGGGTGAGAGACCTCGAGTGAGAGCCTTCGGCTCAGTCCAGCCGACCCCCAGACCACAAGAACGAGTGGTAGTAGAGTCGTTGTGATAAAATTGGGTTTTTTAAACCGCACTAAGTTTGGGGTGGTTTGTCTCCCAGTGAAACTATGGGCATCAAGCCCCATGCTCAGAAGCTTGCGCTCATTCGTATGATAAAAGGTGCCATTGGTACCTCTAGAAAACGGCCATGTTCTTGCCTACAATTCCTTACAGTTCCACGGATACTCCTAAGATTTTTGTTCATCAGATTTCATCTTCCTTCTTTTCATGTCTGAAATGCTAGGACCTATTGAGCCAGGTTCAATAATAATTAACACCATTCTATCTCAGGGAACTCAGAGTCTGACGAAATAGACTCACACATAGATAAATCATTAGAAAGCAACACGGGAATGGCAGGGTCGCGGCAGATGGTGGTGGGACGAGCTATAGGGAGGGATGCCGAGGAGGGGCAAGGATGAGGGCAGTTGATCAGAAAGAAGGCTTCCTGAAGAAGAGGGCAGCTGAGCAAAACCTTGAAGAAATAAAATAAATTGAAGGCAAGGGGAAGAATTCCCAGAAGCATGACACAAATCCTGCAGAGGCAGAGAAGCAAAAACTAGTCAAGCGCATGAAAGAACAAATATCTCAGCATTACTTTATTTATTTACTTATTTTTTGCGGTACGCGGGCCTCTCACTGTTGTGGCCTCTCCCGTTGCGGAGCACAGGCTCCGGACGCGCAGGCTCAGCGGCCATGGCTCACGGGCCCAGCCGCTCCGCGGCATGTGGGATCTTCCCAGACCGGGGCACGAACCCGCGTCCCCTGCACCGGCAGGCGGACTCTCAACCACTGCGCCACCAGGGAAGCCCTCAGCGTTACTTTAATGGCCTTGGAGGCCAGGTGTGGCAGGAGAGCTGGCCTGGCGGTCTGGCGGTCCGGTGCTGCTTTCTCCAGTGCCTTCCTCGGGACTGGGTTTTCAGAAGTACTGCATGAGGGGTGGGGAGTCCTACATGTGAAGCATCTACTGAAGTACAGTTACCCAGGCCCTGTCCTCCAGCGTTCTCATTCTGTAATTCTGGGTTGGAATCTAAGAATTCTGATTAAAGAAGAGAAAAAAAAAGCTTCACCCAGTGAAGCGTTTTTCATTCCGTTTGAAACTGCTTGAGTCAGTGGGATCCACTGAGGGATTTTAGGAGGAGGACAGAGTCGTGTGTTGGAAATGAGGGTTCATCGAGCAGTTTGGAGCATAGAGTGGGAAGAGGTGGGGTCTGGGGGCAGGAGAGCAGTCAAGTCGACGGTCCAGGTGACAGCTGGTGAGCAACAAAGCAGGGCAGCGATGCTGGGGGGAGAGGAGATGGCGTCAGTCACGGTCAGACCACACAGCTGGCGGGGCTGGTGGTGGGCAGCTGGTGGAGGGAGGTGAGGCCGTCAGGGAGGATGTGCCGTCTGGGCTCAGGCGAGACGGGACACACTGGGGCTGTCAGCTAGGATGAAGGGTGACAGACAGGTGCCACGGGAAGCCCCAACCCCCAGGGAATAAGAATTGTTCTTACAACGTGAAAAATAATGATTCCTAATTTTTTTAGAAAGTTAAATTAATGACAGGCCAGGAAAAGTTTTTTTCCAGCTTCCAAAATGAACACATGATTTATATCAGTAATAAAGAATAAAATTCCTGAAAATAAAATACAAAAGACACTCAATGGAGTAGAAATCTGAGCTGAGGCTATAAATAGGCTACTGACAGATGGGGAAGTCAGAACTACTAACACGTTTATTAAAAACATTCAGACTCAGTAATTTAAAAATGCTAATTTAAACAAAGGGACAGCTTTTTATCCTGACAACAGTGGCAAGGAGGTACAATTCAGAATGTGGGAGGGGAGTGGGGAAAGGGGTCCTGATGACCGGCCGGGATGGGCAGGCTGGACGGGTCCAGCCGTGCTGGAGGGAATACGGGTGGAATCCGTGGAAATAAAAAGGCGTGTAGCCAGTGATCCAGCAGAGGAGCTGCTCTACAGGGAACAGATATAAGGAGGCGTATCTCAGCTTTGTTTGTGATAGCAGGTGTTAGCAGAAGCCCAGCTGCCCATCAGTGGAGAAAGAGACAGACAGACTGTGTGAACGCGCTAGGACACCAAGCAGTGAGAGGCAGCAAGCCAGAGGAGCACGCCGCCACACGGCTAAGTCTTAAAAGCGCTGAGCGAAATGTCAGCATGATATCATTAATACACATTCAAACTACGTACCCAGAAAACAACATTACACATTTTCCAAGGATACCCCCATATTCAGGGAATGACACCAAACATAGCAGTTATCTGCTGGAGAGGCAAGGGGTGTAATTGAGGAAGGAGTAGGGGAAGAATCAGAACCCAGAGAGAGAGGGAGGGAGGAGAGAGAAGAGAGGCGAGAGCAAGCCTGAGGTGGCTTCTGTGCCGACGCTGGCATGTCATGAACTTAGGGATACGATCACGTGAGGTTTCTGCACCCTCGAAGATCAGAGCCAAGAGAAGGTCTAGCAGAGAAGCTATTGGTGAAGTTGACTTTGATGTGACTGTGGGACCCGCAGCTGTTGAAATTCAGGAAGCACGTGGAGAGGTCCAACTGGAGATGACGAGAGGCAAAGAATCTGGAGAGAAAGCCGGACACAGTGCGAGAAGTATCCACGAGGAAGAGTGAGATACCCCTGGGAGGGGTCATAGGGTAGGCTGGCGAGTCCAGGAGCTGAGAACACATGTCATCAATGGGCAGGACGCAGATGGGGGGCTGCCCAGGAGACCAGGAGGCCGCGGTGTGAGGACACTAGGGGGAGGGAAGAGTGGCTGGTGGGACAAGCGTTTCTGGGGGGCTGAGGGAGCAGCAGTGGAGGCAGCGTACAGGCCCTGTGAGATCTGGGCTGAGACCATCTTCTGCATTGGTCCAGGACCTATTGCTCTTAGCACTAGGTAGGTGGTACATGGGTTTGAGTGGGTGGGATTAGGGGCTGTGGTGCAAAGGAGAGGCACAGAGGAGCAAAGGAGGGATCCCTCTCCCTCTTCTGCCGCTGACAAGGTGTGTGAGTCATCCTTCAAGTCATTTCTCATCTCTGGACCTCAGTTTGATGGAGACGAAACATAGGTAATTCTTGTTTTGTGCACCATCCTTCTATGGCTTCTATTAGATGGCATATATGAAAGTCCTTTTATACTTCATGTTGCTCTGAGCATAATAGCTCTGACAGCTACTTGCTCTACTTCCTGTCTTTGGATTTTTCTCTTCTGGACGTTTTCTATAAATGGAAGCCAGCACTATGTGTTCTTTTGTGACTGCCTTCTTTCACTTGGTGCAGTTTTTTTTAAGTTCCTTTCATTCCTTTGTTAATTTATCCTCAAATATCTCTCAAGTGTTTACTATGTCCAGGTTGGGATGTTTTGAAGAAAGCTAATCGTCTTAGTCTCTGACCACTTGGGGAATTGGGCCACAGATATTTCAGAATCAGTGGGTTCCTCAGAATGTCTGGTTCACCTGTGTCAATCTACAGATGAGGACGCAGAGGGCAAGAGAAGCACAGTGACTCCCCCGAAGTCTCCGAGTGAGGGAGGGGCAGAGGCAGGGCGGGGGGCCAGCCCTCTTGATTCTCTGAGCACCCCTGAGGGCCCCCTGCAGGTCACACAGACGGCAGGGGTCTTCTCACTGCAAATCTTGTGCAGTTCTCCCCAACATTTAGTTCTCACAAAGAGCGGCCATGTAAATTATCTGAGGGCAAAAGCAAAGACCATGTGGGATAATGGAAAATATCTGAACTCAGGGTCGCAATAAGCATTTTCCAGTCCCGTCATTCCTGCGACTCACTGTGTGAGGAAGTTACTCTCCCTCTCTGGCCTCAGGAAAACACAAGAATCTAAGATCCCTCCCATCTCTAGTATTCGGCAATTGAGGTAGCACAAAGGACCTATTCTCCAAGCTTACAAAACGTTCCGCTTTTAGCTCTCTGACGTCAGTTCATGGGAACTAAGCGATACTGTCGCCCATTCTCATTTCCATTGAGAAGCCAGTGGGGTGTTCCCGGAGCTTCAGAGAGAGGAAATGGGTTTGGAGTGCTTGTCTTGGAGGTACATGGGATCCATGAAATGGGGCGGGGTGCGGCTCCACACGTGGGGCTCCCTGCAGTCTGTGGAGAAGCGCAGGCAGCAAATCGCAGAACGCTTTCCTCCGGCAAGGTGGACCCGCCGACCTTCTGAGGATGATGTGCACGGCTCCTTCGGCCTTTGGCTGTTGCCTCCTCTGGGCCTCCCAGGCTCCCCCTTCCCCGTGGTGTAGGATTTGGAATTCCGAGCTGTGTAACAAGACAGAGAGCTGGATTTTGACTTTGTTGGGAAAAACATGAGGGCAGGTTCATTCAACACTTGCTCCGTACTGTGTGGTGCCTTGTTAACTGCTTTTTACTCATTTCGTTTAATGCCTACAACAGCACCATAGCCCCGTGTTATAGATCAGGAAAGAGCTGGACGTTGAAGGATGATACCTCAGGCCGCACCGAGGCATGGGGTGGAGGCAGGGCTCCAAACTAGTCTGACACCAGAGCCCGAGCTCTGATCTGCCACATGAAAGGACACCTTCCACTGTGATCTGGGAAGGATGCTAACCAAATGCCAAGCCGGCCAGTCATCAGATTTCCCGAATCAGCATCTACGAAAGATGAGAGGGGAAGACAAGCGAACTTCTAATGCGTGTTTAAACGTCGACGGTCTGTGCTCCCAGGTGGTGGGGCTGGGTTTAAAGCTCAGGATCTTGACTGCATGGGTCACTGATGGCACCAGTGATGCAGTCAGCGCCTCGGCACGACCTCCATCCATCCAGGCAGGTGGTACGAGCGGCCCCGGGAAGCACAGCACACTTGTCACTTCAAATATATTTCAAGGGTTTGGCGATGAATTTTATAAAAGCCGCCCCACCCCACCCCTGAAACCAATTCGCCATTTTTCTTAGACTCTAGAGGGGTGTGTCAGCTGCAGTCTTTTCCTAAATCCAGTGGAACGGAGAGTAATAACTCCGTGGCTTGCCAATTCCCACGGCATCACTGAGCAGCTGACCCTGCTCGTGTCCACTGAAGAGGTGTGCCTTCCTGCCATTCTCTGATGGCATGCAACATCTGGAAACATCATGGAGCCTGATTTGGCAGTTCTAGAGGTTCTATCTCGTGGTCTGGCTTGCTGGAAAGGGTTAATTGCAGAGATTCAGCTTAGCAAGAATTCACCCCTTCAGTTAATGGTAGGAAATGATTCACCTGTCTATTAATTCCCTCCCACCTCTTCCGTGCCAGAGACTGAAGGCAGTGGTGAGCAGAGGCAGATTCGGTGTCTGTACCCAACGGGGCTCCCCCAACAAACTCCCTGGCAAAATCATCTGACACACCAGGAGCTGGTGACAGGTGAGGGGTTATATTAGGGACAGGGGGGTCTGATGCAGGTGGACTAGAGCATTTATCTTTGAGAAGGAGGTAACCTAGGTCAAGAAGACCTGAGAGTGAGCTTCTGGGCCAGGAAAAATGTTGTTCTGAGTCCTAAAATCACTGAAAACCCAAACAAAAGGTTTTAAGCAGGAGTAAGGATGGGAGATAATGATCAGATGTATGTTGTGAAATAAGGTACCCCAAAAAGTTTGTGGAACAAACACAACTTGGAAGCTGGGCTATGTGCAGATTCCTGGCTCCAGAATGACCAGGATCTGAGTCAGTGCTAAGGTCTCATCCACATCATCACGCCCCAAGCAGGGAGAACTCGGGATGCTGGGTTCCCACAGTGATATAGCACACGCACCCTGCCTCGGTATCTTTTTTTTTTTTTTTTTTTGCGGTACGCAGGCCTCACTGTTGTGGCCTCTCCTGTTGCAGAGCACAGGCTCCGGAAGCGCAGGCTCAGCGGCCATGGCTCACGGGCCCAGCCGCTCTGCAGCATGTGGGATCTTCCCGGACCGGGGCACGAACCCGTGTCCCCTGCATCGGCAGGCGGACTCTCAACCACTGTGCCACCAGGGAAGCCCCTGCCTCGGTATCTTTGAGGGGACACTTTCTTTTCTTTTTGTTTTTGAGGATACGTTTTTTATAAGTAACAGAAATTCCAAATCAAACTGGCCTAGACAATAATAGAGAATGGGATTTAGGGCCGGTTGAATAGCACTACCTCTGTTTCTCCACAATTCCCTTTATTCTGCCCATCTCTGCATGTCTGCTTTCTTCTCGTGTTGCCTTTTCTCATAGTGGGGAAACGATGGCAGTTGTTCAAGTTCCAAATTTTGCATTTTTAGACCCTAAGTAGGATCCTGTTTTTCAGAATTCCCTGCAAAATCCTGAGTTCATAAACCACTCTCTGTGGCCGGGAGAAAAATTAGGCATCCACTGGCCTATGCTAATCAACACAGCAAAGAGGATAGAATTCATCTCTCTGGTTAAATGCCCCTGGAGCTTAGGGCGGGGTCGCAAACTCACCCCAAATCCCAGTGGCAAAGTGGGTTGGGAATTGGAAGGGCAAACACAATGTCCTGAATGGTGAATGTCTATACTTCTGCTCTCACTATCGGCTGTTGAATTACATCCCCGTTTCAGATTCCTCAAAGAAGGAATCTGTTTCAGCTACGCGCCATCACCCTTGTTTGCAGCTCTTCCACAAGATACACCGTTGCCTATGACCAGCCTGATGCTTGAGGGTCCCTGAGGAAGGGCCCTCCCCTGGTTGAGGCTGCTTTGACTCAAGACTGTGGGGAGTCACACTGTAAAGATCATGGACACCCCAGCTCGGGGCTGCAGTCTGAGATGTCTTCAGCAGAAGTTATGGGTGTGGCAGGCACCCAGAACAAACGGATCTTTAATATAGTGGGGGCCGATCTTGACCCTCCCAGGAGAGAAGGTTCGTTTCCTGCGCAGGGCGAGCTTCCTTCCTTAAAGGGCTTCAAGACAAAGCTGGATGACCACTAGGTGGCGCTGTTGAGGACCATCAAATTGTCAGCCGGTGTGGGACCAGATTTACCTCCTTGTTACTTTGAAACTCTAACTACAGTATTATTTAGTGATTCCCCTTATTTTGTTGAAGATGCCCTCTGTGAGATCAGTATTTCTCATTCCATTAACTGTTTCGATATTGTCTTCTGGGAAAAAGACTTGGCAGCATTTCAGAACTCAGGAGCAACCAAAACAGAAATTTTTTTTCCCACAATTGTCTTGCTTATGTCAGAGTTTTACTTAAAGTCACAGGATGTGAAAGTCAAAGTGCTCCTTTGAGACGTGGAGGCTGAGACACAGAGAAGGGAAGGGATTTAGCGATGAAGACACAGGGATTAGGGGAAGAAGCAAGTGGGGAGCCCAGGTGTCGTGACCACCAGGGGGAGCCCTTTTTCCTCCTCACCATGAGTCTCCTCAGCGCCTGTCACACGTGAGGCTACATCCTGCCCTGTGCTTGCCACTTGTTGGCCCTCTCTGGCCATGCCCTGCCCTTTGCCTGACGCATGTCCCCACCAACCTCTCAGAACTCCTTCCGGGAGTCAGCCACTCTGCAAGGCTTCCCTGACCCCTAGCATCTGAGGCTGGACTCCTCCCCACGTGTTCTCCTCTGTTACGCTGTGCAGTGTCCCCTCCGACCTCGTGAAACTTGATAGGACGTGGTCATGCACAGGGCACCCTTTCTCTGGAATGCTGCTTCTTAAGGACAAGGACCCTTCACTGATTCATATTTCTATGAATGCCTAGAGTTTTAGGCATTGTAGTGGCTCAAACAATGCTTGCTGGATGGCTGAATAAGTGAATGATTAATAACTGAAATAAGCAAATTGAACTCATACGCACACTGTCACTTCAGTGAACATCCCTCTGCAAAGATGAATAAAAACAGAGCAATGCTGTTGAAAAGAACCGTGTGTGTGAGGGACTTCCCTGGTGGCTCAGTGGTTGAGAATCTGCCAGCCAATGCAGGGGACGCGGGTTCGAGCCCTGGTCTGGGAAGATCCCACATGCCTTGGAGCAACTAGGCCCATGTGCTGCAACTACTGAGCCTGTGCTCTAGAGCCCGCGAGCCACAACCACTGAGCTCATGTGCCAGAACTACTGCAGCCCGCACATCTAGAGCCCACATTCTGCAACAAGAGAAGCCACCACAATGAGAAGCCTGTGCACCACAACGAAGAGTAGCCTCCACTCGCCACAACTAGAGAAAGCCTACACACAGCAACGAAGACCCAACGCAGCCAAAAATAAATAAATAAATTTATTAAAAAAAAAAAAAATGAACCGTGTGTGATCTCTAGACACTGAGAAGTGAAGATGTCCAAACCATTAACTGAATGATGTGTCAGAGAGTATATGTAGAAAGATCCTACCCTTCTCAAACAAGAAGGAAGTATATCTGCAATAAAATGTATGTGTGGATGAATATATATCTATTTTAGTATAAGCATGTGTTATGTGTGAGTCCATATTTAA
Organism: Phocoena phocoena; assembly: GCF_963924675.1. Lineage (NCBI taxonomy): Eukaryota > Metazoa > Chordata > Mammalia > Artiodactyla > Phocoenidae > Phocoena > Phocoena phocoena. The sequence goes on from NC_089235.1 coordinate 76,954,290, forward strand.
CCATATTTTAAATTATGAATCAGACTCTGAAATTCTTGCTTAAAACTTTGCAGTGACTTTCTTCTGCACTTAGGCTGTTACCTAATTCACTGGCTGAGGCTCTGTGTGACGTGGACCCCGCTTCCACTGTACCTCGCTCCGCCCGTCCCCACTCTGCGCACTCCAGCCGCTCTGCTTGGGGGCTGAATGCACTAAGCTTGGTCTTTTTCAGGGCCTTTGCTTTTTCTCCCCAGCTCACTCTTACCTCATGCTTTAAAATGTCTGATTCTTTTGTATTATGTGGATCTCACTTCCTGAGACAGCCAGGCTCTGACCACCCTTTCCAGGACAGCCCTCTTCCCGGTCACTGTCCCCCATCTCTACCTGTGGGATGGATGCTGCTGGTGATTCATTCATTTACTTCTTGTCTGCCTTCATCACTGGAATATAAAGTCCATGGAAGGAGAGACCTTGCCTGTCTTGTCTTATCCTGGTATCTAGCAGAGTATTCCAGCACACAGTAGGACATCAGTGAGCATACGCAGAAGGAGTAAAGCATAGATATAATGTATGTCCATAAAAATGGTGACAATTATATATGAAACTCTTCATAGTGGTTATCTCGGAATGGAAGGAGAAGGAAATTATAGTGGTTTTAGTATACCTGACAATGCCTAACAAATATTTCACGTGAACACGTTTGGATTTGGTGAGAATAAACGTTTTTTAAATGTTTCATTTTGGTTTTTTCTTCTTTTTTACATTAAGCTATTATTTTTCCCCAGAATCGTAATCTAGACATGGTCCGATAAACCTTTAAGCATAAATAGCAAAGGTCCTCCGATGATGTAACGTGGATCATGTCCTTGACATCCTTGCAAGCTTTCACAGGCACATGAAAGGAAAAAATAGAACCATGATGCTGGAAGGGACCTGCTGTTAACCTGATCCAGCTCCCTTACTGTACTAATGAGGGAGCTGAATCTCTAAAATGCAGGTACTTCAAAAGTAGAAAGATAAATGTACGGTAAGTTGGAGTTCTGACTCTGTAACTAATTACTGGGTAATCTTGGACTGGTCCTGTGTCTCCTCTGAGCCAGTTTTCTATACTTTTACTATATGAGGGGTGAGGGGGTTACTTCCAGTGGTGGTCCAGTGGTTAAGACTCTGTGCTCCCAGTGCAGGGGGCACTGGTTTGATCCCTGGCCGAACTAAGATCCCACATGCTGTAGGACACAGCCTTAAAAATTTTTTTTTAATTAAAAAAAATATATGAGGGGGAGGGGTTGTCTTGCTGACCTCTAAGGATCTGTTCTGTTCTACGAACTCATGTTCCTACTGATGACTTAATAAAACAAGTCCTACATGACACATTTAGACTATCCATTTCTAAATATCTGAAAATGTAACCAGGATTAATTTCCTAAGTTATTGGCTACAGACAGGACACACTACTTCTGAATTGAAGGGAGGTAAAGAAAGGAAGATAAGGATGTGACCAGTCTGAGCACACCTCCCAGGTAGGATGTAGGAAATCTCAAGAGACAGTTCCCACTACCATAAAAACCAAGAACAAGCTGAATAAACAGAGCGATTTTGTTTAAAGATCAGAGATCTACATATGTAGAATGAAATAAATGCTAGAGAGGGATGAATGTTTCCTAGGAGAGTTCCCACCTGTTTTCACCTCTGGGGATAGGGAAGAAGGAAGAGTGAACCTGGCATGGAAGGTGGTAAAAAGAAATCAGCACAAATTTTAATGGACGCTTAATGGCCACGTGTCAGCTGATACGATGGGCTGGAATTCCTAGGTGCCCCCATCACTAAGCTTTTGGTAGCCCCCTGCCACCGTTTTCCCACACAACTCTCACCAAGGGCACATAGTGGTATGCGGAAGCCTGGAGACGGGTAGGAGAGCCAAGAGGCATCTTCTAGGTGAGATGAAAGCTTTCCCGCGCACAAATGCTTGCTTTGGATGGAGGCGGGGCAGGAGAGTGAGAGCTTACCGCCAGGCATGTAAGGCTTTCACTGAGTGTAAGGTAGCAGGTGGCTGAAGGGTGGGGGCTGAGAAGCAGAATGGAGATGGGTCTCCCCAGGAGCAGAAGGCTGGAAACAGGATGGTAGAGTAAAGGGGCTCGAAAGTCTGGTGGCCAAGCGTTTTGATCAGAGGGAAAGCGGCTTAGACTCAGAAAATTGGCAGATAGGTAGAAAAGCATAGAGAGGTCTTTGGAGTTCTACTAGTAGTTGCATCCTAGGAACTGAATATATTCTGAGGATAATTATTATTTTTTAACCTACTGTTTGTGTGCATATAATAAAAAATTAATATTATGACATATAAAGAGTCAAACCAACCCAAATCAGGTAACACAACATTGAACAGAAGCAGACCCACAGAGAGCCCAGAGCGTGGAATTAGCGGACGGGGCTTTAATGTAGCTATGAAAACTAGGTGAAAAAAATCTAGTGGACAAGGTAGAGAAGAGACACCTAATGGAAATTCAGATCTATAGGAAAAATAAGAGGATATCAGACACTATGAATATGTACATAAATATATGAAAAATCTTATTCTGTACATTTTTCATTAAAACAATGACTGTAGAAAGCAGAAATAACAAAGTATTGTGTGGTTTGTAAAATCAGTAAGTGAAGTATAGAGCACAAAATCAGGAAAGAAGGAATGGAATATATATGCAAAAATTCATACCAAAATATTAGTAACATGAATCTAATGACCAAGTGAAGTTTATCTCAAAACTGTAAGGTGTATTCAGCATTTGGGAATCAGTCAAGGTAATTCACCAAATTAAGAGTATCAGTCAATTATACTTCAATTAAAAGAAGAGTATCCTGATTTCCCTGGTGGTCCAGAGGTTAGGGCTTGGTGCTTTCACTGACGCAGGCCCAGGTTCTGTCCCTGGTTGGGGAACTCAGATACTGCAAACCGCATGGTGCGACCAAAAAAAAGTATCAACGAGAAAAATCATATGACCATTTTAATGAAAGAATGAAAATTATTTTGTATAACTTAATAACTATTCATGATGACAACATCAATCAGAAATAGAAGGTAACATGTTCAATCTGCTAATGGACATCTACAAAAATCGCAACAATTATCATGCCTAAAAGTAAAATATTGAATGTTTTCCTTCCATCCCTGAGTATCAGGCAAGGACACGCATTCTCACCTTTTATATGCAGCCTTGAACCGGAAGTCTTAGAGCAATAGGCAAGAGATGGGGAGATGGCACACATTACAAAGGAGGAATTCAAGCTCTTCATTCTCAAGGACATGATTGTATATACATAAAACTCTAGGGACTCTAAAAAAGAAAAGTAGAACAGATAAGTGAATTTCACAAGGTCAACTTGCTAAACGATTGAGTATCCATATGAAGAAAAAAAAAAACCCTAAATCTCTGCTTCAGTCATACAGACACACTATTTAGTGTAAATTTGAAATGAACCATAGACTAAATTTTGAAAGCAAGAGCCATAAAACTCGTAAAAGAACACATATCATATATACGCAACCTTCACGTAGGCAAAGATATCCGAGGACACAAAAGCACCAACCCTAAAGAAAAAAAGGTTAAGAGAAAAATTGGCCTTCAACAGATTGTTGTTTCAATGTGATCATCAAATGACATCTGTAAGTAAATTAATAGGTAAGCTGCAGACTGGGAAAAAAGTCTTGCAGTGCCTGTGTGACAAAAGACTTAAATCCACACTATAAAAGAACATTTAAGAAATCAGTGATGAAAAGGCAGACCACAGACACCTTCTGACAGCTCTTTTGTACAGGACAAAAGTGCTGAGTGAACTCCCGTGGCTTCAGAGAAGGCCCTAAGGCAGACAACAAAAAGACTCCAAGGTGGTTGCTATTCACAAGTCTTACAGGTGTGGTTGAAATCAGAGCCTGAGCAGCAGCCACCTGGGGCACCAAAAGCATCTCTGATAGGCAAGTTCAACTCCCAGGTACAGTCCTGCGGCGCCCACAGAATTCAGCTGAATGAAACTGCTGCCTGTGCATTTTCTGAGTTTAAATCTTCCTTCAGAATATGGGGGACTAATAAGGAAGAGAGAGAAAAGCACAGCAGAAGGGCAGGAGCCGGGCCGCAAGCTCAGGATCTTAAGTAACTAAGAGGAATATACCACCGCAGATAGGAAGATACAGATGTTTCTGCTGACTTTTTAGGGAGACTAAACAGGGGCACACCGTAAACTTTCGTAGAATGAGCTAGACTGGATCAAAATCATCTCTTCGGCAAAACATCTCACAAACAAATAAATGAAGCTCACCAAAGCGAAGAGAGAGGGCCAGCAAAATCAATAATATAAACAAAAATTGCCCGTTCCAGTTATTTATATGGGACAGTGCAAAAATAGTTTTAAATGAGACTATTTAGGATGCTGTACGCTACAATTTAGGCTTAAAAATAAAAACAGTGACTTACAGTGACGGGGGAGGGTGTTCATTGAGAAGTTAAAATGTTCAAATGTCCTTAGGAGGATAGGAGTTAATATAGAAATATTTAATAGTAACTGAGATTTAATTAAAATACGTTTAGATATTTATTTTAAAATAAGGGTATTTACTACACGAAGAGATGCACGGTAGGCTCCAAACATCAGAGAATAAGGGAATTACTGGCTCCTTTGTTCTCTGAGGAAAAGGGGGAAAGAAGAATTATCTCACGGTTTCCTCGGGCCAGCGTGGCTTCGCTGGATGCTTCTGGCTCTGGGTCCCCCAGGAGGTAGCCCTCCAGCCCACGGCTGCCATCAGCTCAGATTCCGGGTTCACGTGGCTGTTGGACTGAGACCTCAGGTACTGGCCACGTGGACTGTGTAGCGCCCTCAAGACACGGCAGCTGGCTGGCCGCACATGGGTAATCTGGGAGAACGAGGGAGAGTGGGTGAGAGTAGCCCGAATGGAAGCCGCCGTCTGTGTATGAGCTGGTCTCAGATGCACCATCATTTCTGCTGTAATCTGTTCATTGGAAGTGAGTCACTAGAGCCAACGCATACTCAGCATGGAGGGATTACACAGGGCGTGTGTACCAGGAGGAGATCAGGGAATCTTAGAGGTTGCCTATCACCGTGTGTGTGTGTGTGTGTGTGTGTGTGTGTGTGTGTGTGTGTGTGTAGTGCTGGTGTCAAATAAAACCACAAACCCAAGCTTAGGTAGGGAGAGACTCTCCCTAAGGATTATCGCAAAAAGGGAAAGAGCTATTGCAGTACGGAGATGAACCACGGAAGCTGCCAGCATCTCAAAAATCAGACAAAAAGCGTTTTTGGTTTTTGTTTTATAGGGAAAAGCAAAGGAGTCTAGAAGAACCGGTGTTTGGGACGGTTTTCCCTAGGGCCAGCTTATCTTCAGCAGGGTCCTAAAGGGAGGCTCCAGCTGAGGGTGGGTCAACGTTCAGGAACTGGGGAAGGAGAGAAATTGCCCTGAACTTTGGTTAAAGAGGACTTGTTCTCATTGATCTGTGCGGACTAGCAGCTCGGCGAATCATTGTGGGGCGAATCATTGTGGGGCGAATAATGGGGACGCGGAGGGTGCGTGTTTGGCCTTGGGAGGGGTAAGCGTCAGGCATCCAGGGGTCTCATCTAAGTCCTATGGGGAGGGGGTTTCTTGCAGTGAGCTAGTTCCTGGAGCTGGTGGGGAGGGTGAATTCTTTAACTGTCTGTTTTCCAGGATCACAGACTCGGTAAAATTCACCGTTGTCAGTGACGGAGACATAGTTTGGTCTCACCAAAAGCTAACTGACACTGTCACGGGTCTTGAGAGATGGTTAGAATTTCAGTAGATTTAGAGACCCCAGGTTTAAGTAGCTTTGGATGTGCTAGTATAACAGCATCTACTTCACGGGGGCTTAAGGAAGAGAACGTGTAATCACCGCACTGAACAAGAAGTGTGCAGGTGGGCGTTGCCAGCCTTGCTCCAGAGGCTGGGCCATACCTGGATTCTGGGTGGGTCTCTGCCATCCTCTGGACCTTTTCTTCCACATTGTAAGGTCATTGCTGCTCTGAGCACCTGCCCTCATGCTAAAGTTTCTCAGGAAGGAGAGAAGCAGGTCAGACAACAAAGGGGCTTTGCTTTTGTCAAAGAGAAAAAGCTGTCACAGAAGAGACATCACCGGCTTCCTTGCCATCCCCTGACCACCTTAGTGTGAGCATCCAGAAACGTGAGGGATGTGAGCGTCAGATAAGGGAGAATGGCATGGCCGGGACTCACCTAAATCGTGAGACCCATCCTCTGGCTGCCTCCCTCCAAATCAGGGTCACTGTCACCTGAGGGAACAAAGAGTTTTGTTAGCAGGGATGGAAGGGGGAAGGGTGGTCACGAATGGCCAGGCAAAGTCAGCGTCTGCCCCAGGGCACTTCAGACGGAGGCCCTTCTGCGTGATTCAGAACACCTGGCTGACACAGGCTGCCGGCCCCGCTCGGGACTCCCGGCTCAGTGGCTCTGAGGTGGGGTCCCAGCACGTGCACTTCTGAAATGTTCCCAGGAGATGCTGATGTGCTGATGTGGGAAGAAACCTTTGAGAACCACTGGTTGTAGGCCAAGCTTGGGGGCCGGAAATTCCTGTTTCAAATGTGGAGAATATAGATTAATTAGGGGCTGAATGTGTGGGATCTGTCCACGTTCCGTGCACCCCACAGAACGGCGAGTCCGATGGCCAGCGGAGAAGTTTAGAATTTACACTCACTGTGGTCTAGATCACCTTGTCCAGTAGAAGTATAATGTGAGCCACGGGGTAATTTTAAATTTTCTTGTAGACATTTAGAAAATAAGAAATTGTGAAATTAATTTTAATATTTTATCGAACCTATTTAAAATGCAATTACTCTAAAATTATTAATGAGATACTTTACATTTTTTAAATTAAGTCTTTAAAATCCATGTGTGTTTTCTAATGTGTTTCAGTTCGTACAATTTCTACTAGCAACATTTCAAGCGCTCTGTAGTCACATGTAGCTAGTGGCTACAGTATTAAACACTAGGTATGTATTGCATGAATTGATATAGAGGTTTTTCTTGACCTCCCCCCCCAGCTTAAGGTCCTTCCCCCAACACTGCCACCCCAAGGGCTACGGGGTGGGGGTCAAGAAGACCGTTTGCAGTGGTTTTGGTAAGAGGGCCTGAAGCCCTGGGAGTCAGAGCTTTGGCGAGCAGAAGATAACTGGTTTTGTTACATGAACTCCTGCCGTTTCTGTTACATTATCCCTCACGTCAATCCCCTGGTTAGCTGACCCTGTCAGAAGTGTTCTTAGGGCTTCCCTGGTGGCGCCGTGGTTGAGAGTCCACCTGCCGACGCAGGGGACGCGGGTTCGTGCCCCGGTCTGGGAAGATCCCACATGCCGCGGAGCGGCTGGGCCTGTGAGCCATGGCCGCTGGGCCTGCGAGTCCGGAGCCTGTGCTCCGCAACGGGAGAAGCCACAATGGTGAGAGGCCCGCGTACCGCAAAACAAAAACAGAAACAAAAAACAGCTGCAGTGAGGACCATGGTGAGTGGTGACGGACTGCATTAATTGACCAACATCGTCTTAATCAAGCTCCACAAAGCCCTCAATTAAGTGGTAATTAATCACGAAGAGAGATGCTCAGATTGACGATGGGGCAGGATGGCAGTTGCAGGAGGGACAGAGCTGACAGGTGAAGCCCCTTTGTCTGGGTCCCAAAGGTGTATGGAACGTGATTTCTCTAAACTGGCCTGATAATAAAAATCGACAGAGGCACTTATTAAAGTTACAGATGCTAGGGTCCCTCAGCTGGGGATTCTGAGATTCAAGTTTGGAAAACGTTACCGTAAACTAAACTGCATCAGGAGAACCCTGTGCTAGACGCTTTTCTGGGACTCCCTGGGCTGAAATCCCGCGGACGGGGTGGTACACAGCTGGTTTGTAGGCTCCCTTATAGCTGCCGACGGCCGGCAGGGGGCAGCAAAGAGCTTCCACGTGTTGAAATCCGTCCGCGTGCAGTGACTGCGATGAGAGCCTGTGAAGGCGTCACCGGGGGAGTTTCCCGGGGTGACGTTGGAGCATCGGCAGCTCGGCCCGCGGTTGGTCGGTAGGCAGGGCACAGGTGGGCCTTGCACCTACGGAAGACGCGGGGTTCCTGAATAGTTTCAACTGGGGAAGCAATAGGTCTCCTGTGTTTTCGGAAGCTCAGTGTGGCAGCTGCGGGGCAGGTTCTGGCAATACAATGGTGGGGGTGCCGGGAGGGGCGTATTAGGAAGGGTCTTCACCTCCTATTGCGCGTGCAGCGCCGGGCAGGCAGCTGAAGCTCCAGGCTGTGTTTAACGTGCAAACTGGGAGGAATGATAGGATCCACTTCATATGGTTGTTACTGAATGAATTAATCCACTTAAACTCTGTAGTGTGATGTCGCCAAGTGCTTAACTACTGATTAAATGTTAACGATTAGTAATGTCTTCATTCTAATTACAGAGACTTTGCGGTCTCATTCACAGGACGTGGTGAGAGGCTGGCTGTGAGGTGGGAGGGGGCTGGAGACCAGACGTGGAGCAGGTTTTCAGGGAGGAGACCTGCTCTCCCAGGGGGGCAGTCAGACCCACCTGGGGCCCCTGTCCCCGTGAGGATGGAAATACTGGGGGTCTGAGAGTTGACAGTGACTCTAGGAGGAGACCGTGTCCAGGGGGCATCAGAGTCCCCCAGAGAGGTGACCAAACAAACGATTGAATGTCAGGTTAGAATAAACTTGGAAAAGAGGAGGAAGGTGAGATCGGAACTGCCATTCAAGGGTTTAAGGCTACTTGGCAGGTATGGGGAGGACAGGTGAGCCTAGGCAGGTGTGAGGGGGACCTCCCATCGCACTGTGATTTGTTTATAAGTAGACATAGGAAACTTACACATGATAATAGCAGCTAATGTTCATTGATGGTAAGCCACCAGTCACTGTTCCAGGCACTCTATCTCGGCATCATCTCTTCTTCCCCTGCAATCACCCTACGAATGGGTATCATCCCCACTTTGCAACAAGGAACATGGAGCACAGGTTGTTTAAGCAGCTTTAAGGTGTCACAGCTAATAAGGGCTCAAGCCCAGCTGACCTGAGTCCAATTCCCACCTTCAGAGATATCTGGGCAGGGCTCTGCTTTAGGAATTTGAATTTTAAGAACAGCCATATTGAGGTACACCTGGTATTCATAAACTGCGCATATTAATGTTACAATCTGATGAGCTTGTCCGTACGTGTACACCCGAGAAACCATCCCCACAATCACGGTTATAAGCATATCCGTTACCTCCAAAAGTGTCTTTGTGCCCCTTGGGTATTTTTGTTTGTTTTTATGTTAAGACCGTGTAACACAAGATCCACGCCCGTGACAACTATTTTAAGTGTTCCATACATTGTTGTTAACTACAGGCGCTGTGTTGCACAACAGGTCTCTAGAACGTTTTCATCGTGCATAACTGAAAGGTTAGCCCGTCAGTGGAGTGTGGAGGGCGGACTGGAGGAGGAGAGAGACCAGAAGGAGGGGTGGGCGTGGTGGTGAGGGCCTGCTGCAGGGGAACTTAAGATCTCCAGAAACTCTGATCAATGAAGAAGGCAGAGACGTAACAACAGTAGCTTCTTTTACTGTGCTTTACCTGAAAGCCTCCGATAATCGCACCCCAAAACGCTCACCCCTAAACAACATCTTCTGTCTTTCACTGGAGGAGGTGTTTAAGGTGTGGATGGGCCGTTTTAACAAGTTGCTCAGTTTTCCTGCATCCCTCCCATGTACTGAATATGTAGGAGGGATACATGTTACTAAGCTTCTGTTTGTTTTTCTCCTGTTAGTGTGTCTTTTATGGGATTCTCAGCCGACAGCCTAGAAGGGAGGAGGGAAATGAGTTTTCCTCCCCGTATATACTGGTATTTTAGAGACAGCTGTTGGGCAGGAATACATGTTTGAGTTCCCTAATCCTGTTAAGTGCTCACTGCTTTCCTGTCCTTTAGGATGTCAGTGTGTTGAATCTCATTACTAGATTTTTTGAAATTGAGCCATCTTTTCTTTTTTGCAGAGATACGTTACCATTTCAGGTAGATCACTCATAAATGCCAGCGACCTTAACGCCCTAATGGAGCCTAGGTTAGTCTGCCAGGAGAAGTGTTTTGCACGAGCTGTCACGTATCTTTAGGATAAAACCACGTTCCTAATTATCTATTTCTCCTCTTTATAATTCTTCGGTGCCTCTCTTTTGTTCTCTGAATTTCAAACTCTTCTGAGTATATCCAGGGCCCTTCACACTTTACGTCTCATCCCTCATCTGTCTTCTCTTCTAAGCCTCTCATATCCAGCCAGTCACTATAGCTTGATAATTGTCATCTTTGAATGTTTCTTTAATCCAATCCCTATTTTCCATATTTAGAATCCTTGCTTCAGTTCAAGCCTCAAAGCCTTTATCTCAGCACCATTCTAAATGGGTTCAAGAATCATTGTTGTAAGACAGAGACGGGAGTCTGTCTCTTAATTGTTCGAAATCCTAAAATGGGTCTCCTTCCCCCCACAACATAAGAGCAAACTTATCACGTCAATACAGCACAGCCATGACCAGGTTCCTGTCCGTGGGACACATTTCCCCGGGAAGACCGTCTGGGTGACAATTTGCAGTGCACACCTATGGCTGCGTGGTGAAGCCCTTTCTCAAAGGGAGCTCACTTCCATCTCCGTGAAGGGAATCTGGATCTGTGAACTGACTCCTACCTGGGAATCTGGCAAAAGGCCACACAACCCTCACCCCCGCCCCCCCCCCCCCCCCCCCCCGCCCCGCCACTGCCACTCTGGTATCTCAAATCAAGCATATGTCTGCCAGGTCTGACATGTTCCTGTATATATTGCAGTGTAAGAGGCTGAACATGTAGTTAAGCCCAAGTATGTCTGTGACCAGGTCGTCCCACCTGTTAAATCAGGCCTCATCTTGCTTCCCCTGGCTTACTGTGGAAATCATACCTCCCGTTCACGAGGGCAGTGCCCTCATAACCCAATCACCTCCCAGAGGCTCCATCTCCTAACAGCATCGCATTGGGGGTTAGGTGTGTACACCTGACTTTGGGGGCGGGGGAGACACAAACATTCAGCTCATAGCAGTCAAGCGGGCACAATCCACTGCTGTATTCGCCTTCCACCATCTAATGTCCTAAGAACACTTTGCCATTCGTGTGGCTTCGGCTGTGTCAACAAAGACTGGAAGGATTAGGTAACAGTTGGTGTATTACACTTCCTCCTGCAGTAAGGCCTCATTTCCGCACCTTGGCTTTGCTGGAATAAAACTCTCGTGATCAGTCCGAAGCACAGGGTGCCCATGGGTGGGCGGAGTCTGGAGGAGAGTCGACAGCCCCCTTGAATCAACCACGCTGTGTGATGCCAACAGAGTTCTTTATAAATACATCTTTAAGTGCAGGGAGAGGCTGGTTTCTCTACACGTGAGAGAGGGTTGCTTTCACCGCAAGGAATGACGAGAGGGGTTTGAGAGTTCAAGGTCCTCAGCTTGTATGTGCCTGCCCCGATGTGCCATCCCTTGGGGTCCCTTCTCTCCCCATCAGTTCCGGTTCCCTTAACTTGGCACAAGAGACCAAAGAGAATTATCATCTAACGGTCACTATAATTCAGTGGTCCTTACAGACTCTGTGTTTGACCCACCTTCACCTGCAGCCGCAGGGGACAAGGGCTGCTTTCGGAACTGCCCTAGACACCTTCTGATTTTCTACCTGCAGCCTGAGTGGAGAATTCAAGGCTTTGAAGCTGCAGCCCATGTTTCAATATCTCTAATCAGCATTATCGGCTCAGCTTCTAAGTGGCAAACAGTAACTAATTACTGAATCAACAACTTGCCCACTACGCGCACCCACCAAGCCAGCTGCCGAGGAAATCCCCTACACACAGCACTTATCAGTGTTCCATTTCTCCAGCAGCACGCTCCCTTCTCGCCACCAGAGCCACGTATGTGCTCCAGTGGTGCCTCCCGACGTGGGCTACGTGGACCCTTCTGTTACGGCGGGGACAACTGCCGTGGATGTGCAGGTAGGTGCGGCTGGCCCCTGGCCAGCTGTCTGTCTGTCTTTGCCTCTTTTGGTGGCTGCCAGCCCACTGGTGGGCAAGGCCAGGTCCCAGGGCAGCTGGCCATGGGGCCCTTGGGGCCGGAGGCTGGTGGCAGCCCATTGGTGGACAGGTGAGCTCCTGGCACTGATAGGCTAGAGAGAGGACTCCAAAATGGCACCTGCCAGCACCAGTGCCCTTGTGGTAGAATGAGCTCCCCAGTGGGAGGCCCCAGTAGCCTCCTGCCTCCTCAGGAGGCTCTCAAGATGGACAGATGGGCCTGACTCAGGCTCCTTTCAAAGTACTGCTTTTGTGCTGGGACTCAGAGCGTGTGAGATTTTGTGCGTGCCCTTTAAGAGCAGATCATGTTTCCTGCAGCCCCCCAGACCTTCCACACGCAAACCCCGCCGGCCTTCACAGCCGGGTATTCTGGGGCTCGTCTTCCTTGTTCAGGACCCCTGGGTTGGGAGCCCAGCGTGGCGGCTTGAGACCCCTCACTCCTCGGGGAGAACCTCTGCAATTTTGATTCTCCTCCTGCTTGTGGGTCGCCTACCCAAGACGTGGGTCTTGAGTTTACTGCGTCTCCTGCCCGTCTCGTGGATCCTTCTGTGTATCGTCAGTTGTGGAAAATCTTTTCTGCTGGTCTTCGCGTTGTTCTTATAGATAGTTGCTCTGTAATTACAGCTGTAAACCGTTGTAATTTTGGTGTGCCTGGGGAGGAGGGGAACTCAGGGTCTTCCTGCTCTGCCATTCAGCCATACTCTATGATCATACATTTAATAACTAAAAAGCATTCTAAAGATAAACTTCCTTTTACTTGAGCCAAAAAATCACACCTCAAAGTGTCCAAATAAAAAATGTACAGCCGGATGAGTTTTCACAAAGTAAAAATTGACCAAGTCTCCACCACCTGTTAAGCAAAAAAAATAAAAACAGTAACATTGCCCCTCACGGCTCCTCTGGATTCCCTTCCAGTCACAACACTTACCCCCAGAGATAACCACGCCCCTGGTTTCTGCCATCAAAGATGAATTTTTGCTGTGTTTAAAATACACGTGCACACACGTGTGTACATGCATGTCCCAATGTGTACATACACAATACACATACACACACACAGTACGCATATGTGCTCACACGCATATACAACACAGTGTGTACCTCACTGTGTCTGGGTTTGTTCATTCAGCATTATCTTTCTGAGATTTATCTCTGCTGCCTATATCAAAAGAAATCTGTGTCTATATCATAGCATTAAGCCATTCTTCAAGTTACCGTTTAGAATTTATAGCAATTTTCCTTTTAAATTTAGACCTATAATCTATCTGGAATGAATTTTATGTATCCAATGAAGAAGGAATCAATACTCATAGTTTTAAAATACGGATATCCAATTTATCCAGAATAATTCATTTTTTAATTGCATTTGTGTGTGTGTGTTTAGCCGAGATTTTTATTCCGTTCCATTCCTCTATTTGCCTATTTCTGCACCAATTAGTGTATTGTCTTAATTATTTAACTTTTTGTAAATCTTAATCTTTGGTAGTGAAAATTCTCCATGTTTCTTCCACTTCCTCAAGGTTGTCTTGGCTATTTTTGGCTATTCGTATTTACGTGAAAATGACTCAGATAAAGGAATCACTATCCAGTTTGATTTTGGATTCACCTCATTTTGTTTTTAATTTCTCTAAGGTTTTTGTCCCCCACTTCTAATTTCCTTGACAGATTATCTGTGCCAATAAATAAACAAATACACACACATATCCAACGCACTGTGCTTCCGGGAACACATGCACTTTTGTAGTCTCCTGTCACATCAACTGCTACCTTGGCTTGGCCACGAGGCTAACTTTTAGCTCCTGAAACAGCAAAATCATGGCTACTGAGGCTTGATCTCCGGGAAGACTTGCTTTTGGGATGCTTCCTTTTCGAACCTAGGTAAAATGCTGTGAGAAGCTCAACCTAGCCACCTGGAGAAGCCATGCTGGGAACTGAAGACTTGGCTGAGGTCCCAGCCAACAACTCGCACTAACTTGCCAGCCACGGCAGTGAGCCTTCCTGGAAATAGAACCTCCAGCCCTCTTCGAGCTTCCCCAGCTGGAGCCACATCCCCATTTGAAGGAGCTCGAGAAAATGAATTATTTTGGTTAGATTAAGCCTCTAAATTTGGGGGTAGTTCTCCATACACTCATGGAATATATGTATGTGTTTGTGTGTGTGTGTGCAAATTTTGGGTGATTTATTACACATTTATAGAATTGTGATGTACAGTGAAATTATATATAAACTCTCTTCTAGTTATTCTCGGAAGGAGTGTTGGCCTAACACTTTTTCACAGTCAGAGGTGCAAATATAATTGAAGAACAATTTTCCATCGTGAATGGCATAGAATAGAAGAATGATAGGATCGAAGCATCGTGAATAATTGGACACTATGCCCCATTCATCCAATCCATTCAATCAAGACAGGGCGGGCTCGACCGTGTAAAATGCGTTACTGTAGTGGTAGCTTTGCTGACGGTACAAGGACTGTGATTGTTCTCAGGCACTTATATGGTTGGTGAATAACAAGCCCGTGGAGTCACTGAGCTGCAGGTTGTGTGAATATGTGTTGTATGTCATGTTTCTCCTTTCCATTATATAATGGGAGGAGAACCCGAGAGAATATATGCAGATGATCCTACAAGTGAATTATATTTTTTAGGTAATTATACTTTTAGAATTGACATTTTAGAAATGTTTGTCAGGAACGTAGCAGATCATATATGTTCCAGTTTTTTATTTTTTATTTTTTTTTTGCGGTACGCGGGCCTCTCACTGCTGTGGCCTGTCCCGTTGCAGAGCACAGGCTCCGGACGCGCAGGCTCAGCGGCCATGGCTCACGGGCCTGGCTGCTCCGCGGCACGTGGGATCCTCCCGGACAGGGGCAGGAACCCGCGTCCTCTGCATCGGCAGGCGGACTCAACCACTGCGCCACCAGGGAAGCCCTACGTTCCAGTTAAATGATCTTTTCTCCCCTTCTCCTGGTAAACACAGTGAGGATTCTTTGATGTACCTCAAATGATTTAGACGCGTGCCACAAGCAGTCTGAGACTAATAACCGTTAACATGCTGAGGTTTGCAAATTATAGACTTTATAAATAACTTAGAGCAATTCAAGGTTATCTGTAAAATTCTACTTGATTGCATTTTGATGTCTCCTTCAAATTGTGTGCTGTACATTTTCTATCCACCACCCTCCCCCCACCCACCATTCTCTCTACTCTTTCCACTTTGCTCCAACTCACAGGGGAGCATTGGCAAGAGATCTGAGGGAAGGGAGGTGGTAAAGTCAGAGTCTTGATTTTTTTTTTTTTTTTTTGACTCTCCCTGCAAGATCTCTGCAGGTTGACTGTGTCCTTGACAACCGCAGTGCATCTCAGATGCTGTTCCCCACACAGCATCCCCTCCCTCTGGGATCTAGTAACTGTACCTCCACTAACCCTGCAGGCTTAGGGGTGTCGTGTCTCACCGTTGTTACCAGATTCCAGATGGGTCCTTCCCTCCTGACCCCCTGAATCCTGCCCACAGGATGAAGTGGTTCCTTTTACAAATCGTTCCCATGTAAATTCTCCTTAAATCTCTGTATGCTGTCTCTTTTCTGCCAGGGTGTTAAGGAAAGTTAAGATGATTTAGTTCTCAGTGTAGTGTACTTACAGATCTGGGTTAACTTGTGGGATTGGGTCTGAACTTGACATCACCCATCACGAGCCAAATGCTGGTCTAAAAACCAAAGTTCAGCCTCTGAATTGAGTCCCGTGCAGCCCTTCAGCCCAAAGCAACAGTTATCACAGTGGCATCTGTCTAGTGTAATACATTGTGGGTCCTAGAATTTCTGAATGTCCACTCTGGAAAGAAACTCAGAGCTCATCTGATCTCACTCCTTTCTTTTATGTGGGAAAACTAAGGTCCAGAAAGCAGACATCCCTTTCCCAGTATCACGGTGGGAGTGGGTCTAAATCTACCAGCAGGAAGGCTGCATGTTGAGAAGAGACATTCGTGGACGGAGAATCTGGAGTTTGGTCTCTACCAGTTCACTCACGTGAACATCAGGCAGCACATGCAAGCGCCTCGTTCTAGAAGTGAGCAAGGGGCAGACATCATCCCTGCCCTCAGGCAACTCCCATCCTTACGGGGAAGGCGGAAAGTTAAAAGATACCCAGATCGTTATAATTTGTCATTATGACTGTGAGACAAACAAGCAACAGCAGAGAAGCAGCTGGGGAAGACCTTTTTACTTCAAAGGTGATATTTAAGCACATACCCAAATGGCTCAGTGAGGTCACCACCCGTGTGTTCTTATGGAGCGCCTACTGTGTACCAAGCTCTGTGCTGTGTGCTGGGGCTTACTGAGAACCACCAGGCACTGTATCTTAGTAGAAGAAAGAGACGATCCATTTGAAAGATTGGGGCTCTGAAATGACAAGGGTTATGATGGCCACCGACAAGACACACTGGACATCCACAAACGGGTGTTCAGTGTACTTGGGAGGTCAGGGCAGGATCCCCGAGAAAGTCTGGCTCACTGCTGGGTAGCAATTGAGTGAAAGAATAGGGGAAGAAATAGCATTCTGGGACCCAAAGCAAAAGCACGTAGGTGTGCCAGGGTCCCACAGGAGGCACGTGGAGGCTTCAAGGACCAAAAGGTCCAGGGGTTACAAGCTCAGGGCGTAAAGGAAAGCCTGGGGCAAGGTGAGGCTGGAGAGAGGTCGGGGGCCAGCAACACAGGGTTTTCCAGGTCCTGTTAAAGAATTTTACTGTTAACCTTAGAGCACTGGGAGGTACTGAACCTCCTTAGGGGTGTGTGTGTGTATGCATGTGTATGCATGTGTATCTGTGTGTATGCGCTCAGACACAATGATTACTCTGCCTTTAACATGGGTGGAAAGAAGATAATTGTGTGAAGAGCCGGGGTGGTGGGGGGAACACTGGCCAGGCGGTCAGAACATCATGTGCAAAGGCCCTGAGTTCAGAAGAGCTTTGCACGTTTCTCTGAGGAATTGAAAGAAGACCAGTTGGTTGGAGCATCAGGAATGAGGTAGAGTTTCGAGATGTTCGGGATTATGCAGGGGCCAGACCGTGCTGAGCCTGTGGGCTCTGACAGGTGCTTTCAGTGATGCCCTGGGAGGCACTGATGCAGTCTCATTTCATCATTTACTGGCTGTGTGACTGGAAAAGTCCCTGGTCCTCCCAGAGCTTCGGTATCCTCATCTGTCAAATTGGGCAAACACAGCCACCGTTGTAGCGCTGCCAGGAAGATTAAATGCGGTACAACATACATGGGTGCTGTCGTCACCACCATCTCCAGTATGTCTCCTCACTTCTTTCTGCCAAATGTCAGCATTGAACTAGGCCAGTGACTACTAAACTGTATGCATTAAATGCTACCCAGGAACTAAAAACACCGCCCTCCCCACTGGTTCAAACCCAAGTCCACTGACCTAGAATTTGCAGGGACAGTGCCTGGGAACCTATACTTTCAAACAAACACACCAAGTGCCTGGCATTTGGAAGCCACTTGACAATATGTCCTCAGCAGGCCCTTAGACACCAAACGTTCCTTGAGTCGGTGCCCTGAACTCTGGCTCTGGGGCCCACGTTGAATGTGACCCTCTGGAGGTCAACTCTGTGGCCAGTTTCCTACACCAGGCTCTGCCAGAGACTTTGCAGATTATGTTGGATGCCTTCTCTCCCTCCCTGTTTCATAATCTAATTATCCTAGAAACCTGATGTGACAGGCTCCCTCCCAAACCCATTTAAACATCTCAAAGGGCACCATTCAGGACCCGGCGTTTTATCCTTCGCCAGGCCCTGACCCAAGAAGCCTGGAAGATTTCTTTGTGCTAATTAGCAATGAAATGTCCTTCTGCCACAATAATCCGATTATTGGGCCCAGGAGAGAACACATCACGGGGGTCAGCCCCCTGGAGTAGCACACCGTCTCCCTGCCAGCACTTCTAGTGTCTGTGTCTCTCTCTGTGTGCGTTTTTGAAAATGTGATGAATATAAAGGTGCCTTCCCCAGGAAATTAAATGCGTATTTACAAAATGATCTACCCCTTTCCAGAGCTGTGGGCCACGTCAATCCCTTGGTGCCTCGTCTAGTGGCTGACATGAGCCAACCATGCCGGTCACTCACTGAGCACAACTTACTGTGTTTCCTTCTAGACCTTTTCAGGTAATGCTTTTCTTTCTAGACACATGGGATTATACTGTAGATATTGTTCCTCAATCTTTGAATGGATGGATAAATATAGGAAAAGAGCCCAGAATTGGAGATGGAAGATCTGAACTCATATTCCAGCTCTACCTACCAACTATCTAAACTCGAAAACGTTACACTTTGAGATCCAGTGCCCTGCCGACCACCTGTGGGAATTGGAGGAGATGCCAGAGGGCTTCTTGCTTTGAGTCCAATCAGTTTACAGGAAGGCTCTGTGTAATTGTTCGCTGTTGGCCACTGCAACAATGTTGATGAGGACGGCATTTGTCGAGGACTGACTGTATTCCAGCTATTGTGCTACCGAGTTGAAATGCATTAATTAATGTGATCTCAGAATGACTCTTAAGGTAGGTAAAAAGTCCAAGGATTTTGTAAGTAATTAGGTAGAAAAACCTGGCTAGAAATGGCGTGATATTATTTATAGTTTTCATTTGTTTTGTTCTCATGAATATTCACGTCTCCCCGCAAAAACAGTGATGAGTTTTATTAGAGTCATGCCCTTGACCCTTTCTGGCCCTTTCACAAAGTTAGAAACAGGCCTGGTATTATATTAAACTTCTAAACTTTGAAAATATCCTGAATTCTGAAGCATTTCTGGGCCCAAAGATTTTGGATAAGGGATTTGGCCTTGCCTATATTACACTCATTTTAAAGTTGATCAAACTGAGACTCAGAAGGGTTTAAGTACTTTCCCCAAATCAGTTGGTAAGTCGGCAGGCTGCGATTTGAACCAAGAGCTGTCAGACACCATAGACCATTCTGTTTCCACTAGATTATGCATGTTAAAAGTGATCTGAAAATTCGACAAAGTGACCCCTGCATGTTCTTTCTACCTCTGATTTCTGTGGATCTCAGGCTAAAGCACATCTTATTTATAGTCTATGTCTCCAGAGCAGCTATGCTTCATCTTAGCTTTTATGTAACAAACTTATCGCCTAATTTGGAATCCAGGAGCAAATAATCCTTAAGTTTTTCTAATATGCTTTGGGTAAGGCACCTACCTGTCAGGGTTAGCACTGTATTTAGGATACGGGGTTCAACTGAATACCCTGCAAGGAAGGAAATATTTATAGAAGTGAGGGCAGCATGAAGGGAACTGTGACAGGATGTAGGGTGCCCAAGACAAGCAACCCTGGGATGCAGTTTCCACCCCTATAGCTGTGAAGGGACAAGGGGGGAGTGAAGAGAGATCAGACCCCAGATGGAGTTGCAGTTTGGAGGAGAATCACTCGGCGAGGGCCACGTGGGGAGGGAGGCAGTCACTGCTGGACCTTGGCCCAGTCAGTCTTTTATCCTGCCCTCCGGTTGTCTACTTGGGCTGCCCGATGGCCAAACCCAAATAAGAGTGAGAGGGCAAGGAGCGCAGCAGATGTAATTCATAAGGATTTGGCCTCACACAGCCCAGCAAATGGCAGTGAAGTGTGGACAGTGGACCTTTGGGCAGACAGTATCCAGAGCAGGTCCTGTTGTCGGATGGCATTGCGCGTGGTCAGGTGTGTGAGCTGGACACAGGATGCCTCATGGATGAGTCAGCTTGGGCTGCTCTAACAAAATACCATAGACTGGGTGGCTTAAACAACAGACACTTAAAAAAAAAATTATTGAAGTATAGTTGATTTACAATGAACAACAGACCATTTTTTTTTTTCTCACAGTTCTGGAGGTTGCAAGTCCAAGATCAGGGAGCAAGCATGGCTGAGTTCTCTTCCTGGCTTGTGGATGGCCACCAGATGGTGGAGATGTCCTCACGTGGTGGAGAGAGAGCTTTGGTGTCTCTTCCTTTTCTTATAAGGACACTAATCCCATCACGAGGGCCCCACCCTCATCTAAACCTAATTCCTTCCCAAAGGTCCCCACCTCCAAATACCATCACATTGGGAGTTAGGGCTTCAGCAGTGAATGGGGGTGGTACAGTTCAGTCCATAGCACCTTGGTTGACTTGAAATTCCCTCATGACACTCATGAATTCACTCATTCATTTAGAAATTTTTTTGGCCTTTTAATTATCCTCATCCTCCTTTTCTGCCTCTTCTGAGCAGCACCGAACAATGGGTGCCGCACACTTTACATCGTTCAGTCATAATAATGAATCACTTTATGAATGGGGCATCTGAGGCTTTTTACTGCTAACTCATTGAATCAAGCCTGAGAACATTTTTCTTGTGAAGAGGGCATTCTGTTTATTCAGGAGAAATATTTTTATGAGTTTCCTGGGGTAGAAGTGAAATCACAAAAGTGTCCTGGGATAAAGCCTTCCAAGGAGGGAGTTTCCTCTGTACATCCCTTATTTGAAGAGTATCTCATGGGCTGAGTCAGTAATGGAAGTAGAATTTCATTAACGTGGAGGGATTTGAAGATGGGTTTGGGGCTGGAATCTGGAAAGAAAGGAGAGCTGGAATCTGTATCCATGAGGGGACAGGTGGAAAGAGGAACAAGGGAAAAGTAAAGACAACCAGCCAGCCAGTTCAGAGGCACGGGTGAGAAGGGAGTTTGAGGAATGTTTGCCCATTTTTGTGAGTTGTTTATGTATGGGGGATGCAATGTAGACCCTCCTCCATTTGGACACTTCAGGAAAGTCTGCTGTGCTCACCGAGGCTTCAGTGCAGATGGGTTATTTCAGGGACGTCTAAGAGGATGAGTTCTGTTCCAGGTTAGCAGGGAGTGAAAACTGCTTCAGCACATGTCAGCAAGAGAGCAGAGGGGCATCTGTGTAGCCTCTATTTTATGGACAAGCGCCTTGAGGTTTGGCAAGTACCTTGTCTAAAGCTATATTGTAAGTGATAGAGCTTATTCAAGTAGAATTTAGATTTGTCTGCTTTCAATGGCTGAATTATTTACACTCTTCTGTGCTGTTTCTACAGCGATCAACATTGTGATAATTGCAGTAAGGTGGTAGCGTAGGTGAATCATGAACAAATGCTTTCCTTAAAGAGTTATATTGTACCCATCCCACTTCTACTTGAAAAATCAAAGGTGGCAGGAAGCTCACTGCCTCCCAAGGAGCCGGTTAGATTTTTTTTTTTTAATTCCTTGGGGGTGAAACTTACTCTATAAAATAAAAGAATTTCACTTTCAATATGAAGATTTCACTTTGAATCTCTTAGCCCTCATTCAAAATTTTGAGGTAGCATCAAAGAAGTATTCTCTCCAAATTATCAGAAAGTCTTTCCAGCTCTTAGAGGGGAAGTCGCAGTTGATCCTTTTCTCCCCCAGGTTAAGGAACCACAATGTTGCCAATGAATTGTTTCTATGACAACAATTCCAAGTTCCTTCTCCAAAGGTCGCCTAGTCCCGTGAATGCTCAGCCTTCGAGAATATATACGCATTATTTGAAATGAGTACAGCTTAAAAAATATTTTATTAATATATGCACAGGATATTAGTCACTAACAGCTTGCCTTCTCCTGAGCCAGAGCCATGTTGGGAGAGACCTGGGGAGGGCTGTGGGTTGCCAGCTGATGGAGCAGTGGAATACAGACCGCCATCTGCTAAGTGGAAGAGAGGACCTGAGAAGTAGCTGGAGAAAGCTGGGTCTGCTTCTCACACAGTCAAGAGAGGAGACAAATCACGTAGGAAAGTCTGTCCCTAGGAAAGAACCAGGCACCCCGTGGGAAATGGCAGTGCCCCAGGCAGTGCTGGGATTCCCAGGGTCATGGACATTGGCCGGCATGAGCCAGGGAGGAATGAATGGAGGCACCATCACCATCTCTTTCATTTCCTGGCTGTGGTCCCTTCACTGCCAAGGCCCACGTCATACTGAATCATTGTCAAAGGGCTGTCAGGTCCCCTGCCAAGGAGCATAAGGAGAGGCTGTGGCCAAGGACCAAGCAGGGCACAGAAGAGGGATGAGTGACAGCTGTGGCTGTGGAATGGCCCCTGGCAGATTTCTAGACAATTCGGCAAAAGAGCCAGAAGGTGCAACCCAGGACTCCAACACCCACTGCAAGTAGTTTTAAGTTTCCACACTGGAAGAAGAGGCGTTGGGTCGGTGAGATGTTGGCGTTTGAGGACGGCGACGCTAGTTGTGGAGATTTGATTATGGAATCAAGTAAAAGTTCTAAATTTTCAAGATATCCTTAGAGATGTTCATGTTGTTTACTTTCGGATGTGTACAAAGAAAACAAACTACACTGATGAGGTGGGTGTGCTGTAGACTGAGTCTCAGGGAGGACTTTGAATGAGACCAGATACATTGATTAATGTCTGCTGTGACTGTGTCTCCACTTCTTCTCGTTGATACCATTAAAACACTATGTGACATGTGAGCAACAACAAATGTATGAACTACCCGGTGATAAACTCAAAGACACTATTTGGAAACAAATAAAAGTTTAAAAATAAATGGAGAGCCATACGATGTTCCTGGAGAGCTTCACTCAATCTTCTGAAAATTAAAATTTGTCCCAAATTGTTGTATAACTTAAACATAGTTCTACCTAAAACTTAATGTGATGTTATACTAGTTGGCAAAGTGATTCTAAAGGAATTCTAAACATAAACATAGGATAATATCCAAAAGGATTTTTAAAAAGGCCAGTGGAGGGGGCTGTCACCTGTTATATGGCACATTTACTGTAAACATAAAATAATTGAACTCCTGGTGCTGGTATAGGAGAGAGAAGATGTAATAGAAAGAGACATAATCTATTATTTAAACTCTAATGTATGAAAGGGTAGTGGTTCAAATTTGAAGTTAAAATGATTATTTGGTTACTTGTTAAATAGTATTTTGAAATTTGGCTGAGGGAGAAATCAGGTATATACTCATCTGACATGTAAAACTGCTTGCAGAGAGAGTAAAGCTTGACTATAAAAAGTGTGGTAATAACAACAAAGTATAAACCTATATAAAAACAGGTTTGAGTAAAATTTATAAGAATAGAATAGATATTTGAAAATTGCAAATAAAAAGATGGATTTACTTAATGAAATGCTTTTCATATACACATATACACATATGCATATGTATGTGTATGACAGTGTAAGTGATTAACAAAATAACACAGAGCGACTTGTATGATATGAAGAAAATTCCCTAATGAATAATTATAGAGGTAGAATAAGTAATTGGAAAAGTTATGAGCAAGAAATGTTTTTACTTCATGTCCAATAAGCATAGTGTGACTGGAGGATGACACATCAAGATCTTTAATGGCATTGTAGGACTGATTGGAAAATGATACTTGGGCTTCCCTGGTGGCACAGTGGTTAAGAATCCGCCTTCCAATGCAGGGGACATGGGTTCGAGCCCTGGTTCGGGAAGATCCCACATGCCCCGGGGCAACTAAGCCCCTGCGCCACAAGTACTGAGCCTGCCCTCTAGAGCCCGTGAGCCACAACTACTGAAGCCCGCACACCTAGAGCCCGTGCTTTGCAGCAAGAGAAGCCACCGCGATGAAGGGTAGCCCCTGCTCGCCGCAACTAAAGAAAGCCCGCGTGCAGCGACAAAGACCCAATGCAGCCAAATAAACAAATAAATAATTTCAAAAAGAAGAATGATCCTTCTGGTCTATTAAATGATAGACCAGAAAATAGACACTTGGTAGATTAAATGTGCATTTTAATTGCATGTTTGAATTCCCTATTTTGTTTCATTATGAGGAGCTGATCTTTTTTAAAAAAAAAAATCTTCATTTAGTTAAACCAGAAATCAAAAGACAATCAGCTAGTAAACGCAAAGAAATATCTACCCCATAAATCCAGAGGCAAAACAAAAGCACCGTTGATTTTTTAAAAATCGTTTTTATCTCTTGGAAATCTAAGTCAGAATATATTTAGTTTACATGGTCAAAAGTGGCATTTCTGTATCTGTGGTTTGCCCAATTTGATTTTGACATTTCACATGAAAATGTGTTTACACTGATTTATTTTTGCCATAATTAAAAAAAATATATAAGCATTCTGGATCACCTTATATCCATTACAATCATGCATTATAAGCCCCGGATACAGGTGTATGTTTATGACACTACTGGCAAAATGTCCAGTTATATTGATTTAATTTTTTCAGATTAATGAGAAAATTAAAAAGGAAATCTTAATATGTAAGCAATGTGTTGTGTCTGGTTAAGTAGAGCAAAACTGATATCGTGGTGAGTTACCATCAATGAGTGTTTATTTTTTCCATATTAGGAATGAGAAAAGCGGTGAGGAAATAAAATCACATGGTGCAAAGCGGTGGAACATGTCAAAATCGAAATAACTCTCCAGGTTAGAGGCCATGGAGGGGCTCCCGCGTTCATATAATGTTTCAAGCAAGCTTTTCTTTTATTCTAACAAAACAATTTTTATGTTTCTCATTAATGTTGTTTATTTAAATTTTATTTGGTTCATGGTCTTATTTATGTTTCTATTATAAATTTTATTTGGTTTTATAGTTGATTCAAGGAGCTTCTGCTCTTTCAAATTTCCTGCCCCTCTGAATATAACCCATTGGAATGAATGCTGGATTATATCTCAGGAGACCTGAGATGAGACCCCATGTCCTGGCTGGTGTCATGGGCCGGTTCCTTCCACCTTGAGAGCCCTCAGTTTCCCATATCAAAAACGAGAGGTTTGAACACAAACTGTGGTCCTCAGATTTTATGCAGCGTAAGAATCACTGGAGGTGCTCGATGAACACGCGCGTTCAAGGTTTCCAGCTTCAGAGAATCTGAGTTAGCAGCTTGGTGGCCCCGGAGACCCTGCCTTTGAACACACATTCTGGACCATCCTGATGTAGGTGTGTTCTGGGCACACATTCAGAAGTGCCATCCTTAGACAGTGGTTCTTAGGCTGGAGGCACGGCAGAATCACCCAGGAGCTCTGAAATCATACTGATGTCTCTGGCTAAACCTAGACCAGTGTAGACTTGCCCATGCACAGGTTTTGTTTAAGAAAGCTCCCTTGGTGACTCTAGGTGCAGTCAGGATTGACTCCCTTTGCGGTCAAGAGCAAGTGAATGTTAGCATGTTGAAAATTATTTTGTCAAGTAGTTCACTGAAATTCAGGAAACTGTTTTGATCTGTATTTTTTCCAAATGAATTTTTCAACTATAATTAGAAGCTATGTTAGTTGTAAGCCGGGTATCCCGTCTCTTACGTAGTCACGAAATGCTCACTGAAAACAAACTGTGGTACCGCCGAAGAGAACACAGAATTAGGCAGAGTATCTGAGAGATTTTCTGAAGGAACATCTTCTGCCTGATGAGTGTAATCTTCCGTAACAGGGTAATGGGGCTTAGAGATGGGAAGACGATGACAGGCGTCATATATCTTGTGTTGAGCAAAGTTATGGATTCTTCATTGCATGACACATCTGTTTCATATTAAAAAGATATTCTTAATGACAACCACTAGGCACGTACCCAGTCATGTTTTCTTGGATAATATTTTGTGGATGAAAGCTTGTCTATACCAAGTATAAAGAAAGATTTTCTAAAAAGATGGACTGAAACGTTAGAATTGTAAAACTCAAAAGTCATCTTCAACTCCTCCATCACTCTGACCCATCTCGCTCATCTGGCCCTCATATCCTGCCAATTCTACCACCAGGGCCTCCAACGGAACTTCATACTGTGTAGACACGGTGTCTTCATGGCAACAGAATCAGAAAAACAAACTTCTGACCTGAATCTGAATACCCTATAAATATATCTCTAAATATGGTACCAGAAGGAAAAAAATTTTTATTAACTTTTTCTTTTATATTGGAGTATAGTAGATCAACGATGCTGTGCTAGTCTCAGCTGTACAAGAAAGTGACTTAATTATACGTCTACATGTATCTATTCTTTTTCAAATTCTTTTCCCAATTAGGTTGTTACACAATAGTGAGCAGAGTTCCCTGTGCTCTACAGTCAGTCCCTGTTGGTTATCCATTTTAAATATGGCTGTGTGCACATGTCAATCCCGCACTCCCTAGCTCTCCCCCCGCCCTTCCCCCCTGGTAACCATAAGTCCATTATCTAAGTCTGTGAGCCAGAAGGAAAAATGTCAAAGGTGTTGTAATGATTTGCACTTGCAGAGAAACAGAGAGGGGAGAATTCCGGGATATTGCATCTAATAATCACCTGCTTCTCTGCACCCCACTGCCACTGCTTTAGTTTAGAATACCAGTGTCTATTTCCAGAGATATTGTAATAGCTTCTCAACCACGTAGTAGATAACCAAGGCTCAAATTCCTGGTGTCATCAGTCACTCCTCCTCACATTTCGTGCAGAATTTTCAGTTGCGTGTCCATCACCACTGGACATTATCCCTTACCTGTACTGCTGGGGAAGTACCCTCACTGGAATCTCCACGCTATTTCAGCTAACATTCTGCTCTCAGATTACTTTTTACAGTTCTGGTCACATAATTCCTCTGTGGAAAAAAAGTCTCTGTGGTTCCTATTGCCCACCAAAATTAGTCCAGGATATGTTAATGTCCTGTTACAGTCTAGCTTAAATTTACCCTTTTGTTTTTAATCTCTGGTAAATCACTCATCAGTCAATAGTCATTTTCTTTCTTTCTTTTTTTTTTTTTTTTTTTTTGCAGTACACGGGCCTCTCACCGTTGTGGCCTCTCCCGTTGTGGAGCACAGGCTCCGGACGTGCAGGCTCAGCGGCCATGGCTCACGGGCCCAGCCGCTCCGCGGCATGTGGGATCTTCCCGGACCGGGGCACGAACCCGCGTCCCCTGCATTGGCAGGTGGACTCTCAACCACTGCGCCACCAGGGAAGCCCAATAGTCATTTTCTTGAAAATTCATGAACGCTATAGTTCTTTTTTGTGCCTCTGTATGTACTTTTTACCCTGAATGCTCATACTTTCCAATATTTATGCCTTTCTCAGAATGTGCTCCCTTTTTTTTTAAGTTTTTTGGGTTTTTTTGGCCGTGCCACACAGCACGTGGAATCCTAGTTCCCCAACCAGGGATCGAACCCGCACCCTCTGCATTGGAAGCGTGTGGTCCTAACCACTGGACCTCAGGGAAGTCCCTAAGTACTCCCTTTTTTACATAAAGCCTTCTCTAACTCTGTTGGAAAAAAATTTTTTTCATTGCAATTTAAAAATCTCATTCTTTCTTATGGCAATCTTAAACCATTGAAAGAACCTGGGTTTTTATTCAGAACATTTGCAAGTCTGAACCGATGAATAACAGTCTTTCATATTTTATTAGCAGTACTCATGCAACTTTTTGAGGGTAGACAACAAGGATCAAGGACAAAAGGATAAAGAGTAGATAGTAGGCTATTGCAGTGAGGTGGAGAGACAGAGTCTGTGCTTGGTGAGTAGCAGTAGAGGTGGTAGAAATGGTCAGATTCTGGATATATTTTAAAGATGGTGCCAAGAGAATTTGCTGCCATACGAGACACGGGGTGTGACTCCAAGGTTATTGGCCTGAGCAACCAGAAAATTGGAATTTGCATTAACTGAGATGGGGAAAACATGGAAAGCCAGTATTTAGGGTGGAGATCAGGAGTTCAGATTTAGAGTTGCGATGTATGAGTTAACTAGTAAATATAGAATTGGAAATTTTGAGTAGGTCATTGTATATAGAAGTCTGTTATTCAGGAGGGATGTCTGGTCTGGAAATAAAATGATCTGGATAAAAAATTGGGGAACTTCCAGTGTTATTTGAAGCCTGTGAATCTGTAAGGTCACACAAGGAGTGAATGGAGAGAAGGAGAGAGACTCGAAACTGATCTCTGTTGTACTCTGGTGTTTGTAAGTTGGGGAATGAGGATTATACAGAACAGGAGGCTGAGACGTAGTTAGGAGAAAGACAACAGGCATGTGGCAACCTGGAAGCTAAGCACAGAAGATGTTAAGAAGAGAGGACCCATTGCTCAAATATTTCTGAAAGATAAAATTAGGTGTGGATTGGAACATGTCCATCAGGTTTCACAACATGGCAGCCCTGGATGACTTTACATGAACAGTTCGGTGGAGTAAGGTTGAAATCTTAGTAAACTGAGTTTAGAGAAGGGCAGAGAGGAATCAGTGACAAGGGGATAGATTTTTTTAAGCATAATTTTAATGTATGGGAAAGATGAGCAAATTACCGGACATTTCCTTTCATATGGGCCTTAAATCCTTATATAATATGTCTTGTAACATGTAGGTATTTGATGCATTTTGTTCATGCCCTAATATTGAAAAAAAAATGAAGTAAATATGCAGATATTGACATAGATGACCATGATATTATATGGGGAAGAAGCAACTAATAGAATGCCTGTATATTATGATATCATTTGTATTTTAAAGCACCAACACTGTGTATTCATAAATACAAAAAAAAAAAAACCCGACAGTATCTGGAAGAATGCACAATGAATTATTCATAAGAATTTTATTCAGTTAGAGAACTGGGGTTGGGTGTATGAAATAAAAAGATAATTTCCATTTTTATTATATATGGAAATTTTTTAATATGAAAAATATTAGAAAAGTAAAAAAGGGGATGTATAACATGGAGGGGATGTGACTCCTTAGTAAGTTGATAACAGTAAATAGGATTCATGCTTACTCAGCTTACTGGAAGTTGGGAGTTGATGTTTGGTACTGCAGCTCAGTTACGGGAAATTTGTCTCATTGTATGGTGTCCCTATCTGTCTTTTAGGGGCCTCAGTGTTCTCAGATACACAGTGAAGGATAGGAATGAGATGGCATCTGAGCTTCTTCCTCATTCTGCATACCTCAGTGTTGGGAAATGTACTGGTGATTGAGGCCACAAGTTTGCATTCTAATACTTTGTGTGTATGTGTGTGTGTGTGGTACGCGGGCCTCTCACTGCTGTGGCCTCTCCCGTTGCGGAGCACAGGCTCTGGATGCGCAGGCTCAGCGGCCATGGCTCATGGGCCCAGCCGCTCCACGGCATGCGGGATCCTCCCGGACCGGGGCACGAACCCGCGTCCCCTGCATCGGCAGGCGGACTGTCAACCACTGCACCACCAGGGAAGCCTCTAATACTTCTTTGATCCTAAGTCATGGAGTAATTTTTGGAAATTTCTCTTTTCTGAACCTAGTCTTCTTCTTGCTGTTGGGAAAATGAGGAGCTTGGATTACATCAGTGGTTTTCAGCTTGAACCTCCCACTGCCGTGACCAGCAGTTAACCTTGGGTGAGTCATCTTTATAAGCCTCAAGTTCTCATGTTTCAAAAGGATAGAAAGAACAGTGGTTTCTTTGCAGGATTGTTGGATAACTATCGTTCATGAAGATAACCTTTCATAAAAGATTTCATAACGTTTCACGAAAATAAGTGAAGTGTTATTTATTTATTTATTTATTTTTATTTATTCTTTGCGGTACGCGGGCCTCTCACTGCTGTGGCCTCTCCCGTTGCGGAGCACAGGCTCCGGACGCGCAGGCTCAGCGGCCGTGGCTCACAGGCCCAGCCGCTCCACGCGGCATGTGGGATCCTCCCGGACCGGGGCACGAACCCACGTCCCCTGCATCGGCAGGCGGACTCTTAACCACTGCACCACCAGGGAAGCCCAATGAAGTGTTATTTATGACATTTATAAAAGCATAAAGGATGATATTGTCCCTGAGCAAATCCAAACCTATGGAGTTCCAGGATTTACAGCAGAAGTCAGCCTAATGGATGTTTTTGCTTCTTTCACACATCTCCACCTAGCTTCCCTTTGAGGATGTAGCACTTTGTCCAGGTCTCCATTGTTGAGGGACTTCTTACTGCAGGAGGAAGATACACGGACATTTCAGAGGAAGACAAAGCATATAAACTGTTACGCAAGAGAAGCTTCCAATTTCAGTTGATTTCAATGCCAAATCTTCCTTCTAGATGAGTGCAGACCCACATTTGAAACCGCACATGAAGAGTTTAAAGGTCAAAGCTGCTTCATCATTTCTGTTTTTAGTAAGCAAATCCTTATTAAACAAACCCTTGAATAATGCAAAGCCGTGAGTCATCGATGGGTCCTTAGTGTGATAGAAAAAGCTGACTTTCAGATTGTTGAACTTATAAGACATAATGTAATGACTAGGAAAGCAGGGGTGTAAAATGCATTCCTCTTTACCCTAAATGAGCCCAGAGATTTTTCCTTAGCTCAGACTTACAAGCATTTTGGGTTTCCATTATAAGTTTTACTACCCTATTAGGAGACGATCATTCATGACAGGGAATTTGAGTGAATTATGCAATCTCTGAAGATACACCAATATCTCATAGTCCCCTGTGTCTTTGATGAGCTCACCTGAAGCCATCAATAAATGCTTTAAACGCAACCTTGACTATAGCCTTGCAATTTCCTGGAAACTGTCTCTGATGTGTTCTAATGCATGAGGAGAGAGAGTAATGCATTCCTAATCTTTGTTCTGGGTGGCAATAGTAAGAGCCAAAGGCAAGAAGGGGCAGGCATTCTAGACAGAGGAACCAGCACAGGAAATGTATGGAGGAATAAATGCACAAACGAGGGAATGTTTAGAAGATAATACCTTGACTGAATTGTTTTACCTCGGTATGTTGATTGTTTCATAGATTAATACAGAATGAAGGAGAACTCAGAAAATCTCTCAAGGTCACTTCTCTTTATCTGTAATTCACACAAAGGCCTAACGGTCTCCACTAAAATAAATAAGAGTCAAACCTCAAAAGTTAAACCATTGGAGGGGTCAGTTTCACTGGGACACAACCACGTGCTGGCTATAAAGATGGACACGAAAGACATGGCCCCTGTCTTTGTGGAGTTTGAACGCTGGTGAGGATCCTAAGAAGAGTCCTCAAGTAAATATCACCCAAGATCAGTGCATGAACTTCCTACTGCTGCTCTAACAAATTACCACAAACTTAGTGGCTTATAACACGTTTCCTTTCTTACGCTTCTGGCGGTCAGAAGTCTAACACATTTCCTTTCTTACGGTTCTGGCGGTCAGAAGTCAGACCTGGGTTTCACTGGCCTGCAGCTGATGTGTCAGCAGGGCTGTGTGCCTTCTGGGGGGCTCTAAGGGGGAACACCTTTCCTCGCCTTTTCCTGCTTCCAGCGACCACCTCCATTCCTAGGCCCGTGGTCTTTTTCTCCATTCTCACAGCCGGTAGTGTATCATTGTCAAGTCTCTCTCTGATTTTCCTGCCTCCCAGTTTCACTTATAAGGACCCCTGTGGTTAGTTTTGACCCACTGTAACAACTTCCCATCTAAGATCCTCTATTTAATCTTATCTTCAAGACCCTTTCTACATGCAAGGTAACATATTCATAGGTTCTATGGGTTAGGGCACGGGCATCTTTGGAAGGCCACTATTCTGCAAAACTAGGGAATATTTCTCTGAGCTGAGCCTTGAAGTTTGGGTAAGACCTGCATAGACCAAATTTCCTTTCTTTTTTTTTTTTTCCCCTTGTTTCCTCCCTCCCTCCCTGCCTGTCTTCCTTCCTGTTAATTTAGTCCAAAAGTCACTGGGAAGACCAAAGTGAATCAGTAACAGTATCCTATAGGATGGCATCAGACACAGACCACAGAGCCATTCCAGTGGTGACTGAAGTGGTAGTCTGAAATTCAGTATCAGAACAGGGTAAAAGAGGCATAGATTGGCATACAGGAATTTGAGCACATAAGTAAGTATGTTGGGAATGGGAGCCAGCTTTTCAGTGACAAGAAGGGAGGTAGAAATATGGAAAGATACCTTACGGTAACACCTCATGTATTATTCCATAAATAAATGAGTAGGTAGTTATAGATATAAAATAATTAGATTTAAGGTGTGTGTGTTCATGCATACGTTTCCACTGAGAGGGACTGGGGACGATAACGCTAGGGTAGCAATTAGCACACATTACATTCAGATCTTGGTCTCTAAATACCATGGAGGTGGAGTGCATTATCCAAGGAGCCCAGGGATTGTCAAGAGAGAAACATTTCAGTGCCCCAGGCAGCTCCCTGGACAGCTCTCTGAGGGCATATACTTCCTTTCAACACATCAGTGTGACATCCAGCTGCAGGTCTGAGTCAGGTCCACAGAGCAGGTCACTTCAGCATGCCAAGAGAAGCACTACGTACCCACACTACCTGCTGCTAAAAGTGCATCCAGAAAAAAAATCACATCACTCAGCGATGACTAAAAAGAACATTATTTCATCTATGAAGTATAATTGCATTTCAATGGGAATTAAACTGTTGGGCTTTTCGAAAATTGAAGAAGGCAGAGCCTCTGTGAAATGGAGCAGAAAACCACAAGGTGAGCAAAAGCGAAGACAAAAAGCCAACAGATGAAGTAGAAAAGGAAGTTAGACAAAAAGGGAAAAGTCACACTGGGGACTAAAAAACATGGAGATGTAAAATTCCACGGACTCAAATAAGCAATATAGACAACAAATATGCAAGAATACCTCCAGGTTCCAGAGGAACATAACTGAGATGAAAACCATTAGTAATTTCGAGGGAGGGGCCTATAACAATGATTCAGAGATTAAAATGTACAAGTTTTTAAATTATGGAGAAATGTGTTTTCAGATTTCTTAATGAAATTTAAAATTGTTAAAAACAATCGTTATGTATTATTAAAAACATAAATGGCCACCAAAAAAACCTATGGCTATTCATCAGGGTAACCATGCACCAGAAAAAGGGAAATTCCCAGACCTTCTGTTAGATACGGGCTCTGTCTCTAGTCCTGGGCACCCAGAACATCTCTGAACACTATTAGTCAGTTTGGGAGTAGGCAGTGAGACGACAGATTCTGATTTACCTCTGTCTGATAGTTGAGTAAGTGCTCTACCACATTAGTGAAGTTTCTGGGTGCCAGAGTGTAGGGCAAGTGGAAATAATCCTTTTAAAAGTAGAGAGAATTTGCTTCACCGTACATCACTCTGGAGAACAGGATAGGATACTTTGTGGATCTCTCTGGATTTTGGAGGTAACCATACACCACATTTGGGAATATTGTTCAAATCCATTTACCCATAGGGTAACCCATAGGCTGCAAGTTTTCAAATGGGCTCTGCACGAAAGAAGGCTCTGTTGTAGGTCTAGACTCTAGTTTAAACTGCTACCTGGATCTTTCAAACCAGATAATGGTAAAGGAAGGGTGTGTGTCAGGCCACAGTGCAGGAAGAACCTTCTGGTAGACCCAGATGGAAGATATCAGTGCATGTTTCCAGGTATTTGAAGTAAGGTCATGCTCTCTTCTTTTGACTACTATTTCTTATCTAGGTTTTTTGTTGTATATACATATTTTTTTTTTGTAGGATTCTGTTTTATACAGATACCAAGATGAGAGGTCTGTAAGAGCCTTTTGGTTAACTACCTTGACATGATAGAAGAATTTTGTAGAGTCAACAAAAAAATAAATAACCATTTACAATTTTATACTATTTTAATATTTTCCAGTTGCTTTATAGACACTGTATCATGTGTGCCTCATAATAGCCCTATGCAGTATGTTATCATCTTTATTTATTTCACAGGTGGGCAAAGTAAGGTTCAGTGAAGCTGATTTGTCCCAGGCACAGAGGTAGGAGGTAGCTGGGTCACCCAGTGTCCTTGGGGAGATCCGTATGACACACAGACGAGGCATTATCTAGAAGAACCTTCCACAGATGATTCAGGTTATCGTGACGCTACTCACACTAACACATCACAGTACTTTCAGACTCTGCTTAGTGTCTAGGTTGTTACAAAGTTTTTGAAGGTGAGTGATCCGAAGAACGTCAATATAATTAAATTCCCACCTGAAACTTGAGATGTTGGCGCCACCAGTGCTTTTTTATATAAAGTAGTAGGGGGAAGAAAAAAGGGGTTAAATTAATTAACCAAACGTGTGTTCTGGTTAACTTTTCTTTAGATAATTGAGGGAATTATTTAATAAATTGGAGCCGCCTTCTACGACCCCCATCTCGTGTTTCCCATCCCCTCTGACAGCCTCTCAGTTAATCGAAATTTTCTTCCTGATGGTGTCATGGATGCCTTTATTCCCACAGGATTCATATCCTCCCTGGATCTTTCCTTATCGGATTTGCCAGAATTTCCTATTCACTGGTATTTGTGGGCTTAAGATGTCTAAGAAGTAGTCAGTGCCTTTCTTGGATTTCACACACGGTCCTTCTTGACAGTGTGTTTCTTTACGGTGGTGTTTTAGTAACAGAATTTGCCCTTGGTAGTCAGAATCAACCACCTCAGCAAATACAAGAAGCTCTTCTTCGTGTGGTGATGTAGCAACATGAGGAGATCAAATGCTTAAGGGGGAGTTTGCGATTCTGATTTGACAAAAATTTAATGTATATCCTGGTCAGTAGGCATCCTTTGGGCACTAGACATCTGAACCCTCTGAGCACAAGGCTGCATGTGTGGGAAACAAAAGGACATACTGAGGTCGGGATCCTAAGCTCCGGCCAAGGGGTAAGGCGCTTACAGATTTGTATCCCCCGTGGGTGATCTATCTTAGTTTTAGTGATTCTGCCTGCTCTACCGATCTGTCATCGTTGTATTCTTTTTTTTTAAACTTTTTTTTTAAGCTACATTTTAGTTATTTAGAAAGTTTTTATTTAAGTATAGTTTATACTGTTGTTAATTTACAATTTACAACATTATAATTTACAGTGTTGTTAACTTCAGGTGTAAAGCACAGTCATTCAGTTTTATATCTGTATTCTTTTTCAGATTCTTTTCCCTTATAGGTTATTACAAGATACTAAGTATAGTTCCCCGTGCTCTACAGTAGGTCCATCATTATATTCTTTAGAGTTCTCTTTGTCCCTTGATGGGTCATCTCCTATTCTAGTAATTCTTGAATAATTCTTTATATTAAACGTTCCATTTTCAAAGTACTTCGTGGTTTCTGTCTCCTGTTGGATCCTAACTGAAACAAATAGCTGTTGGTGTAAGGGACTCATCTCATTTCATGGGACAGCACCCCAACCTTGCACGGAGTTACCTCAAATCTGTCCTGAGTCTCAGAAGCCCATTCCATCTGTTTGTCAAGCCGGTGACTTTGTTTTATAAGGCGCATGGTGAAAAATTAATTTGTAGGTTTTAGCTCATTACAAATTCTCCTTCACAGTAAAATGATTTCCTCAGTTAGTGTCGCTGTAAAGTGGAATACTATGGTGATGAATTCCACAAGTCACTGAACGATGATGGTTCTGCTAGAAATATTTCCTGCAGGGAAGACAAATCTGCATCTAGAATATGTATGTGTCTCTATTAGAATAAATTGCCACGCACTCCACTATAGAAAGGAAACAAAGTACTACACCTACCACCTGCTAGCAGGGTGATTGCATCTGGGGGTGGTGCTGTATCAGCAGAGTGGCCATAAAATTGACTTTCTCAAGTAGGACACTTTTGAGAATGAAAAGAGGAGCTAATGGGACATCAGGACAAAAGGGATAAATCAAGACTCTAGGGGCAAAAGTGAACGCACAATTACCCTGCATGCCAGATACTCAGCATTAGTCACTGCTAAAGACACCATCAGTACTTGGCAATAGCAGTGTCCAGCTCAGCTTGGTGAAGGATGTCCAGCTTGTAGAGCCCATGCATAGTCTTCATTCCTGATGCCACAGAATCTTTGTGTCCACAGAGAAAATGCCAGGCTTCCTGGAGAAAGAGGCTGATGGACGTCCACATATGTTCACCTTGTCCACCTGGTTATTGAGTGTTTTCCAAATGGGTTACGTCTCCTGGTGTTTATTTAGTTTTATCATAAATGTCTTCATTCACCATTCCCTTTCTAAGAGGTCCGTCCACACATCACTCCCCTATATGACACCTCATTTCCAATAGTTATTTTTTGGAAAAAAAAAAAATGAGCTGCCAGCCAATCCATTTGCAATCACTATACAGGTTCTGTCTTTTCCATTGTATAACGAACGTATAGAAATACTACCCAGGTTCTTCATTGCATAACTTTATTTTGTAACCGTCCACAGGGGCACCCTTGGGAGTCTCTCTTGCAGCTGCCATTCACGTCCAGTGATGACAACACACTGTGCAGATTTTGAAAGAGACCCTTGCTTCTTTCCCGTTGTGTTGGCTGCCATCAGAGAGCTGCACATGGTTCTGTAGGTGAGAGTTGATGGAGAAGTAGTATAGTAGTGTGTATTAGTCAGCTTGTGCTGATGTGACAAAATATCATAGATTGTGTGGCTGAAACAACAGAAACTTATTTTCTCACAGTTCTGGAGGCTGGAAGTCTAAGGTCAGGGTGAAGGTGTGGGTAGGTCCTAGAGGGAGTTCTCTTCCTGTCCTGCAGATGGTCACCTTCTTGCTGTGTCCTCACAAGGCATGGGGTCAGGAGAGTGAGAGCAAGAGAGAGAGAGAGAGTTTCCTCTTCTTATAAGCCCACAGGCCATAGTCCTATCAGATTATGGCTCTACTCCTATGACTTTATCTAATGTCAGCTCCCAAAGACCTTATCTCTAGACACAGTCACAATGGAGGTTAGGGCTTCAACGCGGGAATTTCAGAGAGACACAGTTCATTGTATAGCACCGTCAGAGAGGGTAACTTTGGAATGTGTACTGCATTCTCCTGCAGGTTACCTGTGCCTCTGAATTGGCGTTGGTCTCATTTAAATAACTTCCATTTAATCAAGGGACCATTTTTTTATGATTTGCCAGCTCAGGTGCCATTCAGCCAATAAAAGTACACTGAAGATGCTGACTCACATGGTGTCCTGAGGCATTCAACAGCTATCGGGGCCCAGGGAACCAGAGGGGACGGTTTTACTCCCAAGTCCTCAGTGTCTCAGCTGAGATTCATCAGTGGAGGACTTCCCAGAGGGCCCATGAGTATCCCTGTCTGCCTTAGATGCTTCTAGTATCATTAGATCTACAGGAGCACGAGGCTGAAGCAGTAGACCGCCTGGACCTGCTGCAGAGCCCTTTCTGGCTGCGGGCTCCCAATAAAGCTTAGGCTTATGGGTCACTCAATAAATGTACCGGAACATCATGCCCAAAGGTAGTGTATCTTACCACCAAAAATCAAAGAGAGTTACCGCATTGCATCTTTTTCTTGGTTGCAAAGTGCAAACACAGCAAACTGCATCTATCTCTTTTTAAAGGAATATCCTTATACGCCCCAGAACATGGGGCCACAGGAACCTTACCCATGTGGCAGACCGCCGGTCTTCTGCTGGTTTTCACACCCATCCCTGGACACACTTACGCCTTGCTAAATTGCTTCGTGTGTCCACTGTAACCTGCTCAGCAGGGACATGTAGAATGACGTCGTCAATTGACGTGACCAGTGGATCCACTGTGGGATATCAAAGTGGGTGTCTGAAAGCAGAGTGTGTAGAAACAAAGCTTAAGATAGAAAATCAGTATGTAAACTGAAGAAAGGAGAAGGCAAGACGGGCAGAGGAAGAAGCTGACTGGCAGTGAGGTGGGACCCGGGCCTCAGCCAGTCCTATGGGAGCTCTGGATCTGGGATGGCCCCTTGGCTGGGTGTTTGCATTCCTCTGTCAGTCAGTCATCAGTCTTAGCCTCTTCCTGGAAGGTATATCAGTCAGGGTTCTCCAGGGAAACAGAACTAATAGGATACATATAGATGTGCAAGAGAAGCTTATTAGGGGCATTGGCTTATCTGATCATGAAGGCTGAGGAGTCCCCCGATCTTCTGCCGTCAAGCTGGAGAACCCGGAAAGCTGTGAAATAATTCAGTCCCAGTCTGACGGCCTGAGAGCTAGGGGCTACTGGTGTAAGTCCGGGAGTCCTAAGGCCCGAGAACCGGGAGCCCCAGTGTCCCAAGGAAGAGAAGGTGCAAGTCCCAACTCAAGAAGAGAGACAGAATTCACCCTCCCTCTGTGTTTTTGTTCTATTTCGGTCCCTCAATGGATGGGATGATGCCCACCCACCTTGGGAAGGGTGGATGCTCTTTACCCAGTCTACTGAATCAAATGCTAATCTCTTCTGCAAACACCCTCACAGAACACCCAGAAATAATGCTTTACCAGCTATCTGGGCATCACTTAGCCTGGTCAAATTCACACCTAAAATCAACCATTGCAGAGGGCATCACTTTAGCTGGGGCAGTTCTCTGTTGCTTAGGACAATTCCAGTGAGGGACACTTCTTTGACTCTTCAGCAACCAATAGCTATGGGATGGTAACATCAGACTTGAAGGAACATTCAGGGCAGAGTACCGCTCTATCCACTATAAGTAGAACGGTGGGGAATTGCATTGTTAGATAATATCATTAAAATATAATGATGTTGGGCTTCCCTGGTGGCGCAGTGGTTGAGAGTCCGCCTGCCGATGTAGGGGACACGGGTTCGTGCCCTGGTCTGGGAGGATCCCACATGCCGCGGAGCGGCTGGGCCTGTGAGCCATGGCCGCTGGGCCTGCACGTCTGGAGCCTGTGCTCCGCAATGGGAGGGGCCACAGCGGTGAGAGGCCCGCGTACCTCAAAAAAAAAAAAAAAAAAAAAAAAAAATATATATATATATATATAAAATGATGTTGAACAGTATGGAGGCTCCTTAAAAAACTAAAAATAGAGTTACCATATGATTTTGCAATCCCACTCCTGGGCATGTATCCAGAGAAAACTCTAATTCAAAAAGATACATGCACCCCAATGTTCATAGCAGCATTATTTACAATAGCCAAGACATGGAAGTAACCTAAGTGTCCATCAATGGATGAATGGATAAAGAAGATGTAGAGTGTGTGTGTGTGTGTGTGTGTGTGTGTGTGTGTATATATATATATATAATGGAATATTAGTCATAAAAAATAATGCCATTAGATGGACCCAGAGATTATCATACTAAGTGAAGTAAGTCAGACAGAGAAAGACAAATATCATGATATAACTTACACTTGGAATCTAAAATATGACACAAATGAACATATCTATGAAACAGAAACAGACTCACAGATATAGAGAACAGACTTGTGGTTGCCAAAGGGAATAGCAGGGATGGTGGGAGAGAGATAAATTAGGAGTTTGGGATTAACATATACACACTACTATATATAACACAGGTAAACAACAAGGTATGCTATGTATAGCATAGGGAACTATGCTCAATATCTTGTAATAAGCTATAATGGAAAAGAATCTGAAAAGGTATACACATATATGTGTATATAACGGAATCACTTTTCTGTATACTTGAAACTAACACAACATTGTAAAGTAACTATACTTCAGTTAAAAAAATCAGAAAGAATAAAATATGCTGATGTCGGAATAGTAACTGAATATATAATCTCAGAGTGTTAATGTAAAGAAAACATAGCCAATCATAAAGGTAAATTTCATGTGTATACCACATCAATGTTTATGTCTATTTCCAATCATATTATTCCGCTCAAATATTACACAAGGACTACATTATAGTTAAATCACTGTAAGTGAGAACAGTGCAAAACAGTGCACATATATTTTAAAAGTTAAGTACCTGTATTTCAAGGTTAGTGAAATGACAAGAGTGAGCCTACAATGCAAGGTGGAAGCCCGTGACTAATTTTGTTACAT
Organism: Phocoena phocoena; assembly: GCF_963924675.1. Taxonomy (NCBI): domain Eukaryota; kingdom Metazoa; phylum Chordata; class Mammalia; order Artiodactyla; family Phocoenidae; genus Phocoena; species Phocoena phocoena. Next base: position 76,993,991 of record NC_089235.1, read on the forward strand.
CCTGATTTGTGTAATCGTGAGGTCTCCTACATTAACAAAAGCTTCCATTTATTAAGAACTTGCTGTGGGGCAGACCTGTGTCAGTGCTTTTCGTGAATTACCTTATGTAATTCTCTTATCAGATTTATCAGTCCCATTTTACATCAGAGGAACTTGATTCAAAGAAAGATTAATTAACATGCCCAAGGTCATGTAGCTGGTAAATAGAGACATAGATTTTATCCCAGGAATTCTTATACAGAGACCAAGACTGAAATGTCTAGTTTGTCCAGTCAAGATATAAGGAAGACATAATGACCTACCCTATTACAGGTGGGATTATTGATGGATAAATTATTTGAAAAGCACTGAGAGTTCGGCAGAAGGATCATTAGTATGCAAAGCCAGCTGTCACTGCCAGTGGCAAAGGTCAAGTGCAAGTACCGAAGTCTCCTTAGCAAGGACCCCAGGCAACTGGCTAATTTGCAGTTGGCTAATTTGCTGGACAGATTCTGCCCTGGAAGTCAAGAAATCATCTTCAAAGATGAGCTAGAAGACTTCTTCCAATATTTTGCAGAACTGACCAAATGGCAGAGTTTTTCTTGTACTCATTTGCGTTACAGGGATAGTCAGGCTTACCAAAAAATATGCTTATTGTTTAACATATGATTTATTCCTCTCACCACGTGCTTCAGAAATAAATTTTAACCCTGTGTATCAGTACAAGATACGTAAGTGTATGGTGCTCTGGGAAGAGTCCAGGATTTAGAGAAGTATTCGAAACATACAGTGTTTCAAAGATTGTTGTGAAATGGAATTAAGCAGATGGGGTAAACTGTAGGACCCCTTCCAACAGCTTGAGGAATAAAAAGTCACTCCTTTTTTCTCCTTTTCACACCCAGATCCCAGAAAATCCCATATTCCATTGTTATCCAAAAACTTCAAGGACATCCTCAGTCTAAAGATAGCAGATCTACTTCCAAATACCAGATGAAGGTAACTCAGAGTAGCCCAATTACTCCCCAAGGAAGTTACATTTTCTGGCTCTGTAGGTTTTGTTGCAGACTGGGGGGTGGGCTGTACAGTGTGTTCTTGTCCATTGCTTCTTGGATGCTCTTAGGGGTTGCATTGTGTCCCCGCAAAAGATAAGTTGAATTCCCAACACTTGGTACCTGTGGATATGAACTTATTTGGGAAGGGGGTGGTCTTTCTAGATACAGTCAGGTTAAGATGAGTTCACACTGGGTTAGAGTGAGTCCTAATCCAAATCGATGGGTGCTCCTATAAGAACAGGAGAAAAGACTCAGAGACACAAAGAGAAGAATACCACGTGATGACAAAGGCAGATTGAACTGATGCATCTACAAGCAAGGAACGCTAAAGATGGCGACAATGTCAGAAGCTACGAGAAAAACATGGATTCGATCCTCCCGGAGAGCTTTCAGAGTGAGCGTGGCCCTGCTGACCCCCTGATTTCAGACTTCTAGCCTCCAGAATGTGAGAGAAGACCTTTCTGTTGCTTTAAGCCCAGCAGCTGGGGCACTTTGTTGCAGGAGCCCTGGAGAAATGATCCAGATACTTTACTGTTCTGATTCAGTGCAAACTGAGATTGAGGTGTTTTGGGGTTTGGTTTTGTATTTTTTCCTGGAGATAATCCCACTCTCTCCAACATTACCTGGGGCACAGCCCTGCATCCTTGAGCTATTTAGTTTACACTCACATTCTCAACACAACACCCGCTCCCCCCAAAAAACCAGCCCTTCCTGAGCTGGGAGCTGCGTTAGTGTGGGGCGAGGATGGAGAAAGGGGTTTCCTACCATGACAAGAGTGAGCCATTACATGCTGGTCGGAGCAGCCTCTCTCTACAACTCTGTAGTTGCAGTAGTTCCATAGGCCCCATTTGACGTGCCTGCAGTAACTGGGGGTGTTGGATGAGCATCCCGATTCCCAGGCCTCACCCCAGACCCCCAGATCCAGCCTTGGACCTCCCGGGAACTGCTGAAGCCTATAGCAGACTGTCCATGGGGCACACTTGCAGGAACAATCCTCTCAGCTTTGTGGACCAGCTCGGTTTGCTTGCCGGACTTTTCTGTTAGCCAGGCCTCTGCCACAGCTGACTGATGGGATGCATGCCTTCGTCACCCAGTGAGTCTGAGAACAGGAAGCACATGGCAGCACGTGCACAGGTATGGGACTGTCTCTGGGGAGGGGGTCCACACTTCTCCAATCCAGGCGGTGGCAGTCAGGAAGTGAAGGCACCGTGTCGTCAGTTTTTAAAAAATTGGGTAATAGCACTTACAGTACCATGGTGCACGTTCCATGTATTAATTAGCTGGCTTACATTTCTTTTTTACTATATAAAACTGAGAATCTTCGTTTCTGGTCAGCACCGTACGTCTGATGTGCAGAAAGATCTGTCACTATTCAAAGAGGCTAAGACCACAGCCCCAGGTCACCTGCACCTTGACTAACTATTGGATGCAGAGCATCCACCTAAATATCAATTCCCATCCTATTCTTCATAAGTGAGTTTGGGCTAATCACTGTAGCCAGCGTATTTCCTCCACAGCTAGAAGAAAGTATTTAAACACCTCCATGCTCACCGTCCATTCTTTGGGTATTAGTAACACTTCTGGGCTTCAGCTTTTGATGGGAAAAGGTCAAAAGTATTGTGGCTCTTTCTGCAGTATGCTACACCTCCCAAAATGTAATAGAAAGCAGGCTGAGACACCCATGAACGTACATACCTATATTAAAATGCAGAAACAAAATGCAGCATTAAAAAGTATAGGAAGGTATGAGAGTGGGGTACACTTCAATAACCAGGGGGAGCCATAGAGACGTTCTTGATGTATGTGGTCATGTCTGAACTTTGTCTTGAAGGATGATTGTATTAAGGATAATATATTTGCTATTCCAGTTGAGGGAAGAAGGTGAAAAGGGGCACGTGGGTGCTCAAAAAGGATGAATCATTGGCTGTTGTGCAGTTGTGGCCGGGAAAAGAGAGGAAGAGGTGAGCGGGAGCGCGAGGTTGGGAACCAAATGATGAAGGAGCTTCAGAGCCCATGGGAAGGTCAGTTTGGATTCAGAAGGTGATGCTAAGCCCAGGAAGGAAAAGTGGTGCGGTCAGCACAATGTTTAGAAGGCAACCAGGAAGTTCTACTTCATTAGGGGGAAAATGAATCAGAAATAGCGCAAGCAATGAGGACGCTTTGGAACTGGTCCGTGACAATGACAAAGAGAAACTGTACTAGCACTGCAGTGACGGAGAGAAAGCGAAGGGAAGATAGATAGTTGGGGACAGAATCAGAAAAAGCAATTTTCAACAACTGGGTCATATAAACCCCCTTGGTATCTGTTTCTTCCAGACCAGGCTGCAGAAGTAAAGAATATGAATACTAGATGAAGGATATACTGATAATGCAAGTTAATAAGAATATTTTACCAGTGTGCTTAAATGAAAATTCCAGGGTTGGAGGACCAATTAGGAGTGAGTGTGACTGGCGGTTCAGCCCTAAGCATCGTTGTTCTGTGGTTGCTTTTTAGTGATGTTCCCAGTGATGGTGAAGGGGGTGGTACTGGAGTACGTGGTAGCAGAGTATCTGTGACACATCAGGCATCGGGAATATATCTTATAGGGCAGAGGTTCTGTTGTTGCCAAGCACTATGCCAGACCCTTGTGATACACCAAGAAATAAACAGAGAAAACCTGCCTTCTTCAAGTAGATACCTGCCTCTGTCATCTTCCTTCCTGAGAACTTGCACCCAGCAGTCTGACACTAGTCCCAAGCATCCTAAGTGCTAAGACAGAGAAACGAATATCTCACCCTTAATAGCAGCAAGAGGAGCTTGGGCCATTTTGCGCGTAAAATCATAACTCTTGCTTTCTAGAACGCTTGAGTTCTCACCCTGTCCCACGCACAGAGTAACAGCTCTCCACACACTGTCTCATCCAGTGGGCACAGCACCTTCAGCCCTGATGGCATGGGGAGCGGTAGGAGAGCTAAGGCCGGTCTGGCACAGCACCCAGGAGGTGCTGTCCAGGAGCCGGAGATCAACAGAATGTGCACTTCTGAGCTCGCCAACCGAGACATCTTGTTTTTGTTCTCTCCGTGAATTACGGTTGATGTGCCATCCAGGTAAGCAGTCTAGGATCATTACACTGTCATCAATAGAAGCTATAAAAACAAAGTCATCAAAGAGGAATTTTGCACGTCCTGTACTAATATGAGAGGGGAAGTAGACTGCTGGCTCAGACGATGGACTCAGTGAACTCAGACTCTGGTCCACAGAGGTATATATTCGAAGAACAGAACTTACAGGTTCTCCAAGAGTTTATCTCACTCTGCCAACGACTCATATTGACCACGCTCATGACATGAAATTCAGCAGCAGTTTTTTCATTTCCATGGGGAGACAGAGCTGCCAAAACAAACAGTTCATTTGCTCACTCTGGGAAAATCCACCTGGGAGACCACATGAAAACTTAAATGGCGAAAGTTGGAGTCTAGCACTAGGTGCTAGACATTTTATGTATCTTACCACATTTCATCCTAATAAAGTATCTATGAGCTAAAATACCAGAAGCTTATGGAGTTTCAGTACCTTTTCCAGAGCTGGTATATGGCAGAACCAGAACTTGGACCCACTTCTGTCTGTCCCCAAAGGTATTCTCACAGTACCCCACTGAGGAAAAGTTAAAATATTCCTGGAATTAATGAATTTCGATGCTGCATTTTATTGTAGGATATTTTCCCTTCTTTTAGAGTTGGGGACAGAAATGCACTGTGACTGAAAACATGGCATCTGAAGTTAGACTCCTGTGGTTCTGATCTAGCTTTGCTTCCTGCGTGGTTGATGTTGGGCAAGTTATGTGAGTTCGGTTCTCTGAGAAGTCATCTTTAACTATAAAAATGAGGGAAATTAGAGCCAAGTGTCTGGCATGTAGAAAGCACTCAATAAATATTAATTATTATTTGATTTTAAACCTCTGTGTTTAGGTTTTTGTGCGGACCTAAGTATCCAAGTCACTTGGAAAAATAACTAGGAGAACAAGTGCTGAATCATAAGACTCTGTTTAGCTTTGTAAAAAACTGCCAAACTGTCTTCCAGAATGGCTGTACCGTTTCGCATTTCCACCAACAAGGAATGAGAGTTCCTTTCGCTTTGCATCCCTGTCAGCGCTTGGTATTGTCAATTTTTTCAATTTTAGCCATTCAAATATGTTTGTAGTGGTATCTCATTGTTTTCCTTTGCAATTTCCTAATGACATATGATATTTAGCATCTTTTTTTATATGCTTATTTTCCATCTATATATCATCTTTGGTAAGGTGTGGTTCGGGTCTTTGCCAATTATTTTTTAACTTGGGTGTTTGCTTATCTTCTCCCAAACTGTGGCTTGGTTTTTAATTCTCTTAATGAATCTTCCTTTTTTGAACTTTGATAATTTTCATATATGAAATTAAAATACTCTTCTAAGGGAAGTAAGGCTGAGGTGCCATCCTCTCCTCTGCAGTTTAATTGCTCTCCCTCCTTCCTCAAAGAGGCTATTACTATGAATCTGTCTCTACTCCTGCTTTAAATTCAAATCAGTGTCACCTCCTCCCAGAAGCTACCACAATGACCTCTTTTTCCTTCAAGGCATAAGACAGTAATGGATTCCCCTGCCTATGCTCCGCTACGTTCCTCTAGCACCTTGTGAATCATCCTCCCGTCCCACGGCCCCCACTTCCTCCCTCTCTCTGAGATCATCAATTGTGTTATGGTTTTCTCTTCGTGACTCAGTTTTTCCTCCTGCAATGGAAGATCTCTCTTGGCAGGTTATTTTTCTTGTTCAGTTTTGACCATCACTACCTGATACAGGGTGAGCACACAGTAAAAAGGTTTGGCCAATATTGGTTGAACACATAAATTTGTTTTAAATAGTGAATATATCAAATAAGCCCTTGATATATACTCAGAATAAAAGACTAGGCATGCTGCTACTGCAGACCACCTTTAGGACACACTGAGGGATTTTTCATTTTTTTAAACATCTATATTGGAGTGTAATTGCTTTACAATGGTGTGTTAGTTTCTGCTGTATAACAAAGTGAATCAGCCATACGTATACACATATCTCCATACCCCCTCCTTCTTGCGTCTCCCTCCCATGCTCCCTATCCCACCCCTCTAGGTAGTCACAAAGCACTGAGCTGATCTCCCTGTGCTATGTAGCTGCTTCCCACTAGCTATCTATTTTACATTTGGTAGTGTATATATCTCAATGTTACTCTCCCACTGCATCCCAGCTTACACGTCCCCCTTCCCGTGTCCTCAAGTCCATTCTCTACGTCTGCATCTTTATTCCTGTCCTGCCCCTATGTTCATCAGAACCTTTTTTTTTTTTAGATTCCATATATACGTGTTAGCATACGGTATTTGTTTTTCACTTTCTGACTTACTTCACTGTATGACAGACTCTAGATCCATTCACCTCACTACAAATAGTTCAATTTCATTTCCTTTATGGCTGAGTAATATTCCATTGTATATATGTGCCACATCTTCTTTATCCATTCATCTGTCGATGGACACCTAGGTTGCTTCCATGTCCTGTCTGTTGTAAATAGTGCTGCAATAAACATTGTGGTACATGTCTCTTTTTGAATATTGGTTTTCTCAGGGTATATGCCCAGTAGTGGGATTGCTGGATCATAAGGTAGTTCTATTTTTAGTTTTTTAAGGAACCTCCATACTGTTCTCCATAGTGGCTGTATCAATTTATATTCCCACCAACAGTGCAAGAGGGTTCCCTTTTCTCCACACCCTCTCCAGCATTTATTGTTTGTGGAATTTTTTTTTTTTTAACTTTTTTTTTTTTTTTTGCGGTATGTGGGCCTCTCACTGCTGTGGCCTCTCCCGTTGCGGAGCACGGGCTCCGGACGCAGGCTCAGCGGCCATGGCTCACGGCACCAGCCGCTCCGCGGCATGTGGGATCTTCCCAGACCGTGGCACGAACCCGTGTCCCCTGCATTGGCAGGCGGACTCTCAACCACTGCACCACCAGGGAAGCCCTGTTTGTGGATTTTTTGATGATGGCCATTCTGACCGGTGTGACGTGATACCTCATTGTAGTTTTGATTTGCATTTCTCTAATCAGTGATGTCGAGCATCCTTTCATGTGTTTGTTGGCAGTCTGTATATCTTCTTTGGAGAAATGTCTGTTTAGGTCTTCTGCCCATGTTTGGATTGGGTTGTTTGTTTTTTGACATTGAGCTGCATGAGCTGCTTGCATATTTTGGAGATTAATCCTTTGTCAGTTGCTTCATTTTTTATTTATTTACGAATATTTTCTTCCATTCTGAGGGTTGTCTTTTCGTCTTGTTCATGGTTTCCTTTGCTGTGCAAAAGCTTTAAAGTTTCATTAGGTCCCATTTGTTTATTTTTGTTTTTATTTCCATTTCTCTAAGAGGTGGGTCAAAAAGGATCTTGCTGTGGTTTATGTCATAGAGTGTTCTGCCTATGTTTTCCTCTAAGAGTTTTATAGTGTCTGATCTTACACTTAGGTCTTTAATCCATTTTGAGTTTATTTTTGTGTATGGTGTTAGGGAGTGTTCTAATTTCATACTTTTACATGCACTTGTCCAGTTTTCCCAGCACCACTTTTTGAAGAGGCTGTCTTTCCTCCATTTTATATTCTTGGCTCCTTTATCAAAGATAAGGTGACCATATGTGCATGGGTTTCTCTCTGGGCTTTCTATGCTGTTCCATCGATCTGTCTTTCTGTTTTTGTGCCAGTACCATACTGTCTTGATTACTGTAGCTTTGTAGTATAGTCTGAATTCAGGTAGCCTGATTCCTCCAGCTCCGTTTTTCTTTCTCAAGGTTGCTTTGGCTATTCGGGGTCTTTTGTGTTTCCATACAAATTGTGAAATTTTTTGTTCTAGTTCTGTGAAAAATGCCAGTGGTAGTTTGATAGGAATTGCATTGAATCTGTAGATCGCTTTGGGTAGTATAGTCATTTTCACATTGTTGATTCTTCCAATCCAAGAACATGGTATATCTCTCTGTCTGTTTGTATCATCTTTAATTTCTTTCATCAGTGTCTTATAATTTTCTGCATACAGGTCTTTTGTCTCCTTAGGTAGGTTTATTCCTTAATTTCACTTTCAGATTTTTCATCATTAGTGTATAGGAATGCAAGAGATTTCTCTGCATTAATTTTGTATCCTGATACTTTACCAAATTCATTGATTAGCTCTAGTAGTTTTCTGGTAGAGTCTTTAAGATTCTCTATGTATAGTATCGTGTCATCTGCAAAAAGTGACATTTTTACTTCTTTTCCGATTTGGATTCCTTTAATTTCTTTTTCCTTGATTGCTGTGGCTAAAACTTCCAAAACTATGTTGAATAATAGCGGTGAGAGTGGGCCTTGTCTTGTTCCTGATCTTAGTGGAAATGGTTTCAGTTTTTCACCATTGAGAATGATGTTGGCTGTGGGTTTGTCATATATGGCCTTTATTATGTTGAGATAAGTTCCCACTATGTCTACTTTCTGGAGAGTTTTTATCATAAATGGGTGTTGAATTTTGTCAAAACCTTTTTCTGCGTCTATTGAGATGATCATATGGTTTTTATTCTTTAATCTGTAATATGGTGTATCACATTGATTGATTTGCATATATTGAAGAATCCTTGCATTCCTGGGATAAACCCCACTTGATCATGGTGTATGATCCATTTAATGTGCTGTTGGATTCTGTTTGCTAATATTTTGTTGAGGATTTTTGCATCTGTGTTCATCAGTGATATTGGCCTGTAGTTTTCTTTTTTTGTGACCTCTCTGTCTGGTTTTGGTATCAGGGTGATGGTGGCCTCGTAGAATGAGTTTGGGAGTGTTCTTCCCTCTGCTATATTTTGGAAGAGTTTGAGAAGAATACGTGTTAACTCTTCTCTAAATGTTTGATAGAATTTGCCTGTGAAGCCATCTGGTCCTGGGCTTTTGTTTGTTGGAAGATTTTTAATCACAGTTTCAATTTCAGTGCTTGTGATTGGTCTGTTTATATTTTCTGTTTCTTCCTGGTTCAGTCTCGGAAGGTTGTGCTTTTCTAAGAGTGTGTCCATTTCTTCCAGGTTGTCCATTTTATTGGCATAGAGTTGCTTGTAGTAATCTCTCATGATCCTTTGTATTTCTGCAGTGTCAGATGTTACTTCTCCTTTTTCATTTCTAATTCTATTGATTTGAGTCTTCTGCCTTTTTTTCTTGATGAGCCTGGCTAATGGTTTATCAATTTTTTTTATCTCCTCAAAGAACCAGCTTTTAGTTTTATTGATCTTTGCTATTGTTTCCTTCATTTATTTTCGTTTATTTCTGATCTGATCTTCATGATTTCTTTCCTTCTGCTAACTTTGGGGTTTTTTTCTTCTTCTTTCTCTAATTGCTTTAGGTGTAAGGTTAGGTTGTTTATTTGAGATGTTTCTTGTTTCTTGCTGTAAACTTCCCTCTTAGAACTGATCTTGCTGCATCCCATAGGTTTTGGGTCGTCGTGTTTTCATTGTCATTGGTTTCTAGGTAGTTTTTGATTTCCTCTTTAATTTCTTCAGTAATCTCTTGGTTATTTAGCAGCATATTGTTTAGCCTCCATGTGTTTGCATTTTTTACATTTTTTTCCCTGTAATTGATATGTAGTCTTATAGCATTGTAGTCAGAAAAGATACTTGATATGATTTCAATTTTCTTAAATTTACCAAGCCTTGATTTGTGACCCAACATATGATCTATCCTAGAAGATTGGATCTATCCTATCCAGTGTTCCATGAACACTTGAGAAGAGTATTCTGTTGTTTTTGGATGGAGTGTCCTATAAATATCAATTAAGTCCATCTTGTTTAATGTATCATTTAAAGCTTGTGTTTCCTTATTTATTTTCATTTTGGATGATCTGTCCATTGGTTAAAGTGGGGTGTTAAAGTCCCCACCTATTATTGTGTTACTGTCGATTTCCCCTTTTATGGCTGTTAGCATTTGCCTTATGTATTGAGGTGCTCCTATGTTGGGTGCATAAATATTTACAGTTGTTATATATTCTTGGATTGATCCCTTGATCGTTACGTAGTGTCCTTCTTTGTCTCTTGTAATAGTCTTTATTTTAAAGTCTATTTTGTCTGATATGACAATTGCTACTGCAGCTTTCTTTAGATTTCCATTTGCATGGAATATCTTTTTCCATCCCCTCACTTTCAGTCTGTATGTGTCCCTAGGTCTGAAGTGGGTCTCTTGTAGACAGCATATATACGGGTCTTGTTTTTGTATCCATTCAGCCAGTCTGTGTCTTTTGGATGGAGCATTTAATCCATTTACATTTAAGGTAACTAAATATCGATATGTATGTTCCTGTTGCCATTTTCTTAATTGTTTTGGGTTTGTTTTTGTAGGTGTTTTCCTTCTCTTGTGTTTCCTGCCTAGAGAAGTTCCTTTAGCATTTGTTGTAAAGCTGGTTTGGTGGTGCTGAATTCTCTTAACTTTGCTCGTCTGTAAAGGTTTTAATTTCTCCGTCAAATCTGAATGAGATCCTTGCTGGGTAGAGTCATCTTGGTTGTAGGTTTTTCCCTTTCTTTACTTTATATATCTCTTGCCACTCCCTTCTGGCTTGCCGAGTTTCTGCTAAAAAGATCAGCTGTTAACCTTATGGGGATTCCCTTGTGTTATTTGTTGCTTTTCCCTTGCTGGTTTTAATATTTTTTCTTTGTATTTAATTCTTGATAGTTTGATTAATATGTGTCTTGGCATGTTTCTCCTTGGATTTATCCTCTATGGGACTCTCTGCACTTCCTGGACTTGATTGACGATTTCATTTCCCATGTGGGAAGTTTTCAACTATAATCCCTTCAAATATTTTCTCAGACCCTTTCTTTTTCTCTTCTTCTTCTGGGACCCCTATAATTTGAATATTGGTGCATTTAGTGTTGTTTCAGAGGTCTCTGAGACTGTCCTCAATTCTTTTCATGCCTTTTTCTTTATTCTGCTCTGCAGTAGTTATTTCCCCTATTTTATCTTCCAGGTCACTTCTCCGTTCTTCTGCCTCAGTTATCCTGCTGTTGACTCCTTCTAGAGAATTTTAAATTTCTTTCATTGTGTTGCTCATCACTATTTGTTTGCTCTTTAGTTCTTCTAGGTCCTTGTTAAATGTTTCTGTTATTTTCTCATTCTGTTTCCAAAATTTTGCATCATCTTTACTGTCATTACTCTGAATTCTTTTTCAGGTAGGCTGCCTATTTCCTCTTCATTTGTATGGTCGGGTGGGTTTTTACCTTGCTCCTTCATCTGTTGCATATTTCTCTGTCTTCTCACTTTTTTCACTTACTGTGTTTGGGATCTCGTTTTCACAGGCTGCAGGTTCGTAGTTCCTGTTGTTTTTGGTGTCTGCCTCCAGTGGGTGAGGTTGGTTCAGTGGCTTGTGTAGGCTTCCTGGTGGAGGGGACTGGTACCTGTGTTGTGGTTGGTGGGGCTGGATCTTGTTTTTCTGGTGGGCAGGGCTGTGTCCAGTGGTGTGTTTTGGGGTGTCTGTGAACTTAGTATGGTTTTAGGCAGCCTCTCTGCTAATGGATGGGGTTGTGGTCCTGTCTTGCTAGTTGATTGGCATGGGGCATCCGGCACTGGAGCTTGCTGGCCATTGGGTGGACCTGGGTCTTGGCGTTGAGACGGAAATCTCTGGGAGAGCTCTCATCAATTGATATTACATGGAGCTGGGAGGTCTCTGGTGGTCCTATGTCCTGAACTCAGCTCTCCCACCTCAGAGGCTCAGGCTTGACACCAGGCCAGAGCACCAAGACCCTGTCAGCCCCATGGCCAGGTACGTGGGGATTTTCTTGCCTTTTGGGAAGTCTGAGGTCTTCTGCCAGCGTTCAGGAGGTGTTCTGTAGGAGTTGTCCACACGTAGATGTATTTTTGATGTATTTGTGGGGAGGAAGGTGATCTCCGCGTCTTATTCCTCTGCCATCTTGAAGGTCCTCTCATTCAGGGTTTTAAATTCTTCTCTCAGACTGACGCAACTTAATAAAATATACAGAAAGGATAGTGCATTAGTATACCTAATCTAAAAATTATTTTTATATGCATATGAAACATTTGGAATTTTGACCAGGTACTAGATCACAAACAAATCTCAACAAGTTTGAAATATCCAAGATACAGCTAATAGGTTCTGATCACAGTGAATTAAATCAAACACCAGTAATAAAATATAAAGGAACAAAATAACCTGTAGAGATAAAACAAAGCAAAACTACTCACAACTAAATGACTTAGAAGTTTAAGCAATATGCACACCTATGCTAATCGTAGGATAAAGAAACCGAAGGTTAATCAGTGCTTCTTTTTTTTAAAATAACTTACTGAAGATGGTGTATGGTCAATTCACCTAATTTATGAATTATTGTAAATAACATTTTTTCAGCTTGTTACATTTATAAGAAGATTTGGAGCATCTCAGAAGCTTTCAAACCTTATTTCTTGGAGCCCTGATGTTCTTCAGAGGTGCCTTGGGGGCCCACAGGAGGGGCAGCAGCAGGCAGGTGCCCAAGAGAGTTCTTCCTCAGTGAGGATGATCTGGATTTCATGTAAGTAGACTCCTAACTCCTAAATTTAACATCAGAGAAATGTACTACTGTATATACTATAATTTTACGTCCGAAGGTAATGTGGGACTTGATAGTTGTTTGATTCAGTGACTCAATGAGATCATAGAAAACTAGTGTATTTTATTTATGGGGGCGGAAAACAAGGAGTAAAGGTAATGAATGACTTGGCAAGTAGGAATCTAGCCTGATGAGTTAGGAAACATAAAAGCTCAAGTTTGGAGATGGAAGATGGACATTTAGATAAGAGACCTGGAATCAAAGAAATCCATGAGGCAGAAAGGGAAGCTGTGGGTTGAGTGGGGCCCAGGAGGAACCCAGAGCCCTAGCACTGGGCTCTGGGACATTAAATTCAGCAGGTGGATTTAAGATGTCCTTTGCCTCAACCCACCTTAAGGACAGAGGCCCGCTGGGTTTTGTGACCAGAGAAGGCCTGGAAATGGATGTGATTTCTACGAGGCCAGGGTTGTATGCCTCAGCCTAAATTCCTTTTTCTATTAACTAAGAATTTCAGGAAATTTCCCTGGAAATAGGGATAATAAAAGAAGGAACATTGCAGAGTCCAGGACGGAACCTGTGACTTTGATATGGGAGAGACCCCCTCTGATAATCACTCCCCTTTTTGTCTCAAGGTCTAAATCCTGTGGAGCTAGTTCTCCTGCTGTCTCTTCCTCCGGGCAGTTCATGCAAGAATCTCCTGTGCCACTGAAAGCCTAACAGCTCACTTGGGCACATGTGGTAACTGCCTCTTGAATGTCCTTTACAACTTCAAATCTCTAAAGTCTAGACAAATTGAGAGTGGTTAAAGTTAGTGAATAGTGTATGCCTAGCCTGTAGCTTGGTCATGAAGGAAGCTTTACAAAACTAAACTTTTAGAAGGTCATCTCCATACATGGTAACATTGATAGTAGATCCCCAAGGGTGGGGTGGAAGGACTTTTAAGGTGTGTACCTGCCATAGAGCTGGTGTCTGCCAAAGATGCTGGGGGGTGGGTGGCAATTTTAAGAGAAAAGTGGGAGAAGAGCTTCTAGAAGATATAGAGGGGCAATAATGTCCTGACATTTCTTCAGGAACAAACTCAGAGGTTGTGATTTCATTTCTCAGACAACCTGGAATTAAGGTAACACCCTGGTTCAAGGAGTTAGCTTGTTTATATCTGAAGAACAATTTCAAATTTACAAAGATTGCTATTACACCAATGGAAAGTCACATAGCTTGATAATCCATGATGTATCTTTCAAAGTTAGCACTTGAAAAGGAGGGAGGGACTTCCCTCGTGGCGCAGTGGTTAGGAATCCACCTGACAATGCAGGGGACACAGGTTCAAGCCCTGGTCCGAGAAGATCCCACATGCCGCAGAGCAACTAAGTCCACGCACCACAACTACGGAGCCTGCGCTCTAGATCCCGCAAACCACAACTACTGAGCCCCTGTGCCACAACTACTGAAGCCTGAGCCCGTGCTCTGCAGCAAGAGAAGACACTGCAATGAGAAGCCCGCACACTGCAACAAAGAGTAGCCCCCCCGGCCACAACAAGAAGGCCCGCACTCAGCAATGAAGACCCAACGCAGCCAAAAATAAATTAATTTAAATAAAAGGGGCGGGGCTTCCCCGGTGGCGCAGTGGTTGAGAGTCCGCCTGCCGATGCAGGGGACACAGGTTCGTGCCCCGGTCCGGGAAGATCCCACATTCCGCGGAGCGGCTGGGCCCGTAAGCCATGGCCGCTGAGCCTGCGCGTCCGGAGCCTGTGCTCCGCAATGGGAGAGGCCACAACAGTGAGAGGCCCGCGTACCACAAAAAAAAAAAAAAAAAGGGAGGAGACAGTTGAAAGAAGACCACCAAGAGGCTTAGACAACTTATACTTCATAAAACATGAGGAAAGATGGTGGGTAAACAGGCGTGCCCGTACATCCAAAGATGTTACAACTATGGAAAGTGCCAGATTCATACTGTCCTCAGTGATTTCTTGGAGTTGCTACCATACCTTCCTCTGCTATTTTCTGTATGTTCTAATGCTCCAAGATTGAAAGATTCCACAATATTATGGACTTAACCTTTGAATTAACCATTGATAGATGAAGAAAGAGCTGCTTCCATTGCCAGGTCCGATACTCACAGCTGGGATACAGACATGTTCCTGGACTCCCATGTTCGAGACATGGAGCACCCCCTCTTCTATACACCAGCCTAACTTCAGGCTTGACTTCTGATCTTGCCAGAAGGGAAACCCGTGTGGATGAGTCCTTAGACCTATGATTGGTTCTGGTTTCAGTTCTGGGGTGGTCCAGATGGCTGAGGTGTGGTGATGGCAGGGAGGGGGTGATGTGTGTCCTGAGAATGCTCTGGTTCATTCGGTCTTCAGGGATGGTGTCCACTGCGTGGTACCCGTGGTGGCTCTAGAGGCCATCTGAGCTTGGCAACAGTCAGGGAGCCGAGAAAGAGCCACCTACAGGACAAAGGAGACACTCCCTCTGGGTTTCTAAGTGATGGCTGTTTCTTGCCTTTGTCTTGGTCTCCAGCATGCTGGGTTTCCTTGTTCCTTTGTCAGTCTGGCTCTGCATCCCAGGAAAAGAGACCTAAAAGGGTGGGGAGAAAGCTGATGCCCTTCTGTTCAAGCTGAGGCCCTAGTGAGCTCTGCAGTTTGTCAAGAGAAGCCTGAAATTCTCCTTGCTGGGGGGATGCCTCCAGTGGTCCTGGAAAGTCCTCTTCTTGCCATTCCTCATGCAGAAAAGAGACGATGCCTCTTCCTGGGTCTTCGTGGTTGACAGGAGATCATCTAAGGGGCTAAATTCAAGTTCCTGCAGACACTGGTGCTGTTGGCCCAGCGACAGAGGCAACAGCTCTTCGGCCGATGGTGCGTGCTGCTACCATCCGTGTGTCCGTGTGTTCAGGCTGCAGAAGTGCCCTTCCCCTGTCCCCTCCCCTCTGGCCCCAACTTGGCCTAGTGTGGGATGTGCCTGGCTGACCAGATGTTGCACCTGTTGCTGGGGATGGTCAGGGTCAGGCTGGGGCAGGGGGCAGTGTCGCCAGGCCAGTGTGCTAGTTGTGCTCCTGGCATTTTCCTTGTTGTGGACACCAGAGGAGTGAAGGGATGAGCCCCCTTCCGGGGTCAATCTGTGACTCTGACGAGTGACTCCTCCTAAGTGTCTGAGGAGGTTGAGTTCTCTCCTCTGGCGCAGGTGGGCTGGACCACCCCGCTCCCTGGTGACTGGCCCCCGTTGCCCCCAGAGGAACTCGAAAGAACGTTGGGGAGAGAGGAGCCGCTGAGCAAATGATTGGATGTTCCCGAGATGATGATGGGCAGGCAGGGGAAGGCTGCTGGGACCAGTGGACAGGATGCTTTGGTCCAAAGGGACAGTCGGGCGAGACCTGGGATTGGGCCCTCAGCCAAGGCACTTGCAGGCCCACTTCTGCTCTCCTGGTGCCCACCTCGCTGGTTCTAGAGCCGTATCTGGGTTCTGGGATGCCTGTTTGTCTAGCCAGTCCTTCCCTGATAGCCGTGCCAGGAAATAGGTTCTCGAAGGCTTGAAGGAGAATACTGGTTTGCGGTCGAGCGATGGGTGTTCTCTTTGTCCCGGCTTCTTTGGGGAAGTGTTCTCGAGCCCAGGCTTGAGGCTGTTCATGTGGCTGCAGTTGCCCTTCCCTTAAGGAGTTGGCAGTCGGCTCTGCTTTCGATGTCTGACGTGTCTTTGAAACCGGGGATCACTTACACTTGATGGTGGGGTTGTTCAGTGCCCCAGTTCTTCTCCAGTGGTAAAATTAGGATGAAGAGTCTCTTCAAATGTCTATGCATAATTCACCCGCAGGAAATTGATCATCTTCCCCTTCTCTCCTGTTTTGCTCCTTGTCCTTTGTTGTGAGCATCTTCTGTCCTCAAATTCTGGCTGAGGCTGCTGGGCCATCGGGCAGGGCTTGGCTTACCGCTACTGTCCTCCCAGCCACACCGAGTCTTCAGCTGCTCTCCAGAACCTAGGATGGATGGAGGCCATGCCCACAGCCCTTTTGCTCTTTCGTGGAGGACTGCACTTCCTAAAGGCACTGTGGTTGAGCCACCATCGCTTTGGTGTCTCTAGTGCAGCTCTTTGCGTCTGAGACAGATGGTGATGGGACCAGTGGACTCCTGGGTCAACTGTACATAGCTGAGGAGCCTGACAGATGACCCCCACCCCTCATTAGAGCACAGCACAAGATACAGGACAACACTGAAGCAGACCAGAGCCTTCTCCCCTCAATCCAGGTTCATCTACAAAAAGAAACCAGAGCCAGAGCCCCAATTCTGACTCTACCTTCTGAAAGAACAGGAATGCCAAGTCTCTTCTGTGTCCCAGGCTTGGAAAGTTCCAAGTTATTTCTGAACTTCACAGAACATCAAATCACTTGAGCTAGGAAAAATCCCAGAGCCACTTCAGCAATTATTTATTTTGGTCTTAAGGAAAGCAAGCATATTTCTGGTGTTACTGAAGAAAACGGTTTACCTAACTAGAAGTTCCTTACTTCTAATAGTATGAGCCTGTTCTGAGTGTCCCTGAGTGTTGCTTTACTTTCTAAAATCATTTATAAGGTTTTGTAATTTTGAGATCGAATTGACGTAACATTAGTTTGAGGTGTACAAAATCATTATTTGTATACACTGAAGTGATCACCGTAAGCTGTAGTTACCATCCATCACCAAAGTGACAAGTGTTTCTTTCTTTGTGATGAAAACTTAAGATTTACTCCCTCTTGACGTTTTCAGATATGCAGTACAGTATTACTATAGTTGCCATGTTGTATATTACATCCCCATGATTATATCTGGAAGTTTGTTTCATGGCCCCGCCCTTCACCCACTTTTGTCACCCTCCAACCCTCTTCCCCTCTGGCAAATACCAATTTGCTCTGAGTTTGGTTTTGTTATTTTGTGAGAACACTTGAGTGACTAGGGACTGAGGGCATAAGTCTGGACGTCAGTGTCCAAATCTGTTTCCCTTTAAAAGATAAGCCAACCTAGATGCCAAATGCTATAAAGGAGTCTAAGCTTCATCCTGGTCCTAGTGTCCTTGAAACCCAAATAGACAGTGGGTGTTCAGAGAGTTGTCTATGGCTAGAAAACAAGGGAGTCATGGATCTACCTAGATCATCATATCTCAAATGCATAGAGTTTTCAAAACAAGTCCAGGAGAATGTCCTAGGTCTTAAAACCTTATCAGACCATAAAGACGGTTAGCTGAGGATGTTGGCGAGGGTCGCTGAAAATATTCATCACGGGATCATGACTAGAGAAGGTGGCTAGGAAAGATTGAGAACAAAAGCTAGAATTTACCTGACCTCAGCATAGAAAAGCTTGAGCTGGCCAGGTTGATTGGACATAGGAGGAAGGAGACAGCCTGACAACTTACAGCCAACGTGGAGATTGTGGCCCACGGGATTATAAAAGCAAGAGATGAATTTTCCCACGGCAAGGCCACCTTTTCTGGGTCCATATAGGATACTGAGAGGTTGAATTGGGGATATCTGTGACCCTTTCCAAGGTATCGCTGAGAAGGCTCGCTTCTGAAGCCAAAGCCCAAGGAGAGGAAAAAGCCATCTCAATCTTAGCAGAACCTCTGAACAGTGATCTTGCCTGTCATCTCTTCTGGGTGTTTGCAGAAGATGGTGCAATAATTCTATTAAGACTTTGACACAAGGCCAACACTTACACAAGGCTAGCTTCACTAACGCGATTTAGATCTTTTATCTTCTTAGGAAGTACAGGTCACAGCAAGAAACAGATGTCCAGACCACACGTGGGGTGTGAGGCATAAACACCAGTGAAGGGAGGGGGAAGAAGCAGGGTTGGTCAGATGCAGATGCTGAGCTGTGATGCGGCCTCAGCCATCCCAGCACGGAGTCCTGGAGCCGGTAGCATGTCCAAGTTACACTGCAACACTCCTGCCTTTCCGTCTGGCTACCGGAAGCATTCTCTGAGCGGTAGTGCAGCCAGCCTGCACTGTGTCCCAGTCTCCTTCCCACAAGAATCCTGGAGATGGTAATGCTGCAGCCCAAGGGGGTCACCACTACCCCACCCCCATCAGCACTGGGAACTTGAAGGAAATCATGTGCTGAGTGATTGAGAGCTGGATGCTGTCCTAGGTGCTCCCCTGGTGTATGGATGTGTGCTCTGTGGCCAAAGGGCTTGTCCCAGCACATCAGTGTCTTGGAGGAAGACTGGCTTCATCAAGCCCACCATCCAACAATAAATGCAGGATCCCTGAGTGACCACCCAGAGGAGATAGGATGTCATGTCTTTCCCGGGAATGCAGTCTCCATCCCCAGATATGATGGGAAGATTGCAGCCCGAACTGCAGAGGGCAGGGGAGGTCTACTTTATGCCTGTTACTGAGATGCCTTACTATAACCCACCTGATCCTCCAATTTCAGGTGTAGAACTATTATCTCCTACCAGCTTTGGTAGAGTGGGGGCTTCCTTCCATTTACACTGAAGCCTTGCTTTGAGTTTGAGATGATCTTGTTCAACTCAGACCTGAGTGTATTACCTGGCAGATCTAGGTCATACCATGAACGCCAAAGAGTCCAAATCTTGTTTGCCTCTGCCACACTGGCCAGCTGTTGGTGGAGATGTTCTTCCTTCTGTAGTTCTCCAGTCATCTTACGATGAGCTTAGTTTCCGAGTTGGACCTGACCCAGGCTGTGGCCACTGAGTGTCCATGGGACTGTGTTAAAAGCTGCTTCAGGCAGTTAATCGGTATCCCAGACTCATACCGCTGAGAGATTTACTCACGGGAGCCATCAGAGGGATGGCCAAGGGCTCTTCCTTGGGAAGTCGAACTCCTCCATCACGGATGTGCCCTATCTGTAGCCTTCCTGACTCTGCCAATGGCTGCCCTACAATACAGCCTATTCTGCCGCCAGCCCAGCCCTCCTGGGGCGGCAGTGAGCAGGGCTCTCCATCAGGCTCCTGCCCTGGAACACAGTGTGTCAGGGAAGACGGTTTCAGAGTCTGACAGCTGGCAGCTGTAGACCTGTGATTGGTCAAGAGTGGTCACACTCCCGACTTGCCATGGTAGTCGGCCTTCTTGTCTTCTCTGGCCAGATTCTACCTTTTCTTAAACCTGTGGGAAATAATTTTACTTTATATAAAAATGAGCATCTTCCCTCCCCTTTTTTCTAGGGAGACCTACGTGTATGACTTTGAACACTTTGTTGTCACCAACAAAAATGGAGTTGGACAGATCAGACCACCTTCTCTGAGGTTGCCAAGACAAGTGGTTCTTGATCAGAATCGGGCTTTGATTTTTCTCTTGCTCCATATGCAGCATCTAGATCCTAGACAGACATTAAATTAACTTAATCTGAGGTATTAAAATAGTTTGGGGAAAGATCAGGCTCCTGGGACTTCTACATGTAACCGTCTATCTACTTTGTCAAAGGAAGTTCTTTAGAATGTCCTGGCCAGTTCTTCAATTTGAAGTAAGCAGGTGTAGTCAGTTGCAAAGATGCTCACTGCTATTTCCATTTAAATCTTGGCTTGTATAGTTGTTTCTCTATTGTGCAGTATCTCTCAGAGCCATCCCGTGGAGGATATGAGCTCAAATCTCCTGGGAGTCCTCCACATTCCCTTCACTGCTTGGTGATCCTAGTGACTTCCTGGCCAAGTTTTCTGAGGAATGTTCATAGTCAAGTGATTCCTTAGTGACTGTGAATAGAACAGTTCCCTTTACTACCCTCTCTTTCTTACTTGCTCTTGACAGCCAGTTATTCTGAAGTTGGTATTTGGGAAGCTTACCCCACCCCTAACAAATTGTCCCAAACATAGTAGATGAAGGATCCAGCAGAGATAAAAGGAATATTAGATAAGTGCTCATAAGAGGAAAAGGGGTATCTAAGGCTCCAGGTTCTTGGAAGAAAACTTTTCTCCATGGCACAAAGACAACTGCCCAACAGAGATACCATTAGACAGTTTTCAGACAAGGCTTGGTTACCTTTAATAAACGTAGGATCTAGATGTCTACCTGGTGTAGCCAAGAACATGGTCGTCTGGTGGCTTAGTGGCAGGCCAGGTAGTAAGAGTCCTCAGTTCAGGCTCCTGGGAAACACGAAGGGCACAGGACGGTGAGGGCTTTGTCTGCCATGAAGTCCTGTTCTCACTCATGGCAGACTTGTTTCCAATAAGGGGAGCTGTGTGGCAAGGGGTCTGAGATTTCCTGTATAAGTGACATTATAGTAAAGGGCCCAATGTCATGAGCCCTTCAAAAGGGCTAATAAGAGTACTCCAGGCTACACATCACATTATCAAAGAGTGTTATTTTTAAACAAAGTGTGGAGCTACGTGAGGTTGAAGGATGGAAGCCATCCTTTCCCGGAAAGACAACGTACCTGCCAGGGAAGCTCTTATAAACCACAGATGATCATAGCTGTAGCTGGTTGGTGTCTTTGCTTCTCCAGCCCACTAATAGCAGGGTTGTCCATGCCTTCTTGATTCTATTGGTTGTTTAATCAGAGCCAAAAATATCATGGGACATGCAGTTGATATACGGAACTGGCATTTCCTGACTGACTAGTAGGGATCAAGAGCTCTAATAAGTCTCTGCTAACGTTGATTCATTTCATTGATTCAGTTAATGTATTCTATATTCTGTACTCTTTGGGTTTGATTCTGTTATTTTATTTTATTTTTTAAAGGTTTTTTTGGCCGTGCCACATGGCATGAGGGATCTTAGTTCCCTGACCAGGGATCAAACCCATGTCCCCTGCAGTGGAAGCTCAGAGTCTTAACCCCTGGACCACCAGGGAAGTCCCCGATTCTGTTAATTTATAGTTGCCTTAAAATATGGAAAAGTTTTGGCCACTACTTCATATATTTTTCTGCCTCCTCACCTCTTCAGGTACTCCACTTATGCGTATGTTAGGTGGCTTAGAGTTTGTCCACAATTCACTTATTCTTATGCATTTAGTCACTTTGGACATAATTCTATTGCTCTGTTCTGAAATTCGCTATTTTCCTCTGCAATGTTTGCTAATCCTATCCACTGTAGTTTTTTTTCTAGAATTTTAGATTTCCTCTCAAAGTATGACTTTGATCACTTTTGTCATGTCTTCTTAACAGAAGGGAGGGACATGGATAACTGAACAAAAAAAATCGTCTAACTGTATAACTTCAGCATATAATGTTATAACTAATTTTAATGTTCATCTCTGCATCTATATGGATTAATCACAATTGTTTTTGTTCCTTCATCTTGCACATGTAGAGGACAGGTTCCCAACTCATTCTTGTGGTTAAGTGCTGGGTTGGTCTTCTCCTTCTACTGATCTGAAATCCAGATTTAAACTAAGACAGTCCAAAGAAGCAGGGATACTTTCTGTCTCAAAATAGACCTGATGCTTATGTTTAAATGTCTCTTACGTTGCATCTAGTAGAAATTGTCTGACCAGGTCAACTGTGTGTATTATGTTGCCACTGGTCCTGTCGACTTCCAACCCACTTCTTGCCTCTCTTGTGTCCTAAATCATGGGAAACTTGACCTCTGCAGCCTGTCTTCCAGCACAGTACTAGCTTTCAGCTGGGCTCAGCCAGTGGGAGGCACTGGCAGCATCTCGAGAGTCTGTTCCGTCGCTCCAGCTGCTTCTGACAGGATGACAGTGATTTCAGTGTCTTGTGAAAGACTCTGCCCTTGGTCTCCGACAACATCCTCTAATCCAATTGTCCATTCAGCCGAGGAGTGGTCACAAATTAGTCCTGTCTTGAAGGCCAGGGGCACTACTCTGCCTCCCCATGGATTCCTGAGCTGTAGTGCGTGTCACTGTCTTGGCTACATCGCTTAATCAGGACTACATGAGGGAGTGTTCGGTTTTCCTTTACTTGCTTTACATCACGATCTATGTGTTTGGAGTTCCACGTAGTATGTCCACGTCCCAAGACCAGCGCTGGCATATCCTCCAAGAGGGTTAAATGAAGAACCAAGACAATGGCTTCCAGTTAAAAAAAAAAAAAAAAAAAAAATGAAACGTCTTGTCTCTGAACCTGTGGATTATAGGGAGCACCGAAAATGAAGTGTTACTGCAGTGTCGTAGTGAGACTCTGGTGTCTGTGCTCATCTACAGAGATCTTAAAGCTCTAGGCCTGGACGTCTCCCTAGAAATCCAGGCCAACCTCCTAACAATGGAAGACTCTAGGTTACATCTTGGACCATACGTGTCTTGTAGCCTACGGAATGGCTGTCCTATCATGTGAATCCAGGCTCTGCTGGGCCTTTCAGGACGTCTGCATGGTCGACAGCAACCCAGGCTGCTCCTCCGTAGGTGACGCCATTTCTCAGTAAACTTGTTGTGTGGTTTCCATCATGAGTAGGAAACAGATGTAGTTCCTCTAGTTGTAATTGACCTCGACGTTGACTTTCGGTACTCCAAATTAGACTGGGCAGTAAGGAGACCAGGGGTTGGAGAGGCTTTAAACTGAGAGGGGGAGACACTGAGTCTTTGTGTCCACTTGCTCTTGACCAGGTGAGCGTGGTCTAGAAAACCGTTTTAAAAAGTCACAGGCCCTGTCTAACCATTTGGTGAGTCGCGTTTCATGAAATGGCACGGTCTGTTGTCCTAGACCTTTTCTCAGCTTTGTTACCAGCACTCCTAATAAGTAGCCCACCAGAGCACTGCTTCGTCTCAAAACGTGAGAAAAATGGAGTATGGATTCAGTAATCTAAGGTCTGGTAATGACCTCCCAGCAAGGCTACTGGCAAACTCTAGAAAGTGTGGCTTCTCATTCCTGCAGGTACAGGGCTGGCAAATGCTAGGAATAACTACAAAAATAAACATGTATAGAGAATAAAATTAACTTTTCTATCTGTTAACTAAATGAAAATTGTACATACTAAAAATTAGAAATATTGCAATGCCCCATATGGCAGTAGGGTGACAAAAACTCTTTGGTACGGTGGGAACTGGCCTTCTAGACTCGAGCACCAGAGATATTTCCCTTCCTCCCACTTTTTGCCCTTAGGACTTGGGGCCCTCAGCAGCCTCTGGTTTGGGAGGAAATGTGTCTTATGAAGGGAACCCCTCTGCAAAACTTGGGTTGCCCAAGGAAAAGGGTAGGGGGTCTGTGGGGAGAGACACCTTGCTAAGTGGCGCCAGAGAAGATCAATGAAGTGACTTTCTGAGACTGTCTGCTTTACCCTTGTTCACTGGAAAGGCACAGGCGACAGACACCAGGCAGCTGTCAGTAAACAGCAAAGAGGCTGGCGTGGGTATGAGAAAGGCAGGTGTGGCAAATCCAGAGGAACGTGGCTTTCTGTGTCTGGAGAGGCAAAAGTCTCTTCTCACACTGACTCGTTAAGAATACAGGGAGACAGAAACAAGGATTTACTGTATAGCACATGGAACTATATTCAATATCTTGTAATAACCTACACCGGAAAAGAATCTGAAGCTCTACACCTGAAACTAACACCATGTTGTAAGTCAACCATAGTTTAATATATAAAAACAAAAAAACTACAGAGTATAGGGAGTGATGGTGATTTTACAAGGGTGGGGAAGATGTGTAGTAGTCACATGTCAGATCAGAAGACAGTAAGACCTGACGCGAAGGGAGGACCTGTCGCTCTCGGGTCCTTGCCTCCTGCCAGTGGTGAATGTCCCCAAGATAAAATCCACATGCTGGATCCAGAGCCAGCACTGGATCTCCCGAACTACCAGTCGGGGCACATCCAGAGAGTTCGGAAATCTGAAGTGTTGAAGTTTAACTAGGAACAAGAACCTTTACAGAGACGGGGACCTCGAATTTTGGGCTGGCGTTAACTGAAGCATGGCACTCAGGACTCAGTGCAAGAGCATGGCTGTGGCTTGGAGCCACTTCAGAGCTGGATGTTGCCCTGGGGAAGCCCTGTGTACCCACGGCTTGGTTGTCTCCGGACCTCACTCTGTGCCTCCTTGGCCTGAACGTTGATCTTTGCTCTTCCGTGATTGGAGGTGTTTCTGGGCCTGCAAACTAGTCTCAGCTTCTTGGACATGAAGCTGTTTTGCTCAAGGCGGCGAGCTAGAGCTGATGTCCAAGCATCCCTCTCAGAATCAAAGGCAGTTTTAGAACTGTCTGTCCATAGAGAATATTCCCCCGTAAAGTACCATTACCTAGGACCAAGTTGACCATTATTCCACCAGTGCCCAGGGATGTCCAAAATATAAAGGTGGCTGTTAGACCTCTGTACTAGACGGGGCTTTCTGTGGAGCAACTTCTTGACCTACAACGGACTTTGCTTCCCTGGACCTCCTAGAAACTCGGGGGGCATCCTATCAGATGCTGACATATCACTGTTGGCATTTTACATACTCCTCTCAACGGGGATACGTGATTCCTGCAGAGAGGCCTGATGATGGTATCCTGATCTAGAGTAAACTCCCTGAAGCCAAGAGCCAGGCCGAATGTGAGGTCCACTCGGGGGCTGGATGCAAGGTGGCCTGTGGCTAGAGACATCTAGGACTCATTGTAAAGTCAAGAAGAAAGTTCACTGGCTCTGAGGACAGGACAGGGCGCTGAGGTTGTATGTACACATGCAGGTCAGGAGATCTGAAGCCGGAAATTATGAAAGTCTAGAAGTGTGCAGTCTCTGCTCCTAGAAGCCTTTGTTCCTTTCGAGAAAAAGCCTTTTTTGTCATCCTTCCTGGTCACTTAGAAACAGTGAATGAGTTTTTTCATCTTAGTCAAGTTGTATAGGCCCTACTTCCCTGGTTCTCATATAAAATGTGTGTAAACTTCCCTCTAGAACCTTCAGACTTCAGATCTTGTCCTCGCTCTCTGTGATCTGCACTGGCATGCTTTTGACCTTCCTCAGCTGTTTGATGATGTCTGAGTATGAGACAAGAAAAGTGGGAGGGGAGAGTCACAGGAAGCCTTGTTTTATATCCATATGGAGCTTGGCCTTTCCGACTTCATGGACTCGGGAGGCTGGGTACCACAGTGGGGAGCCCACCTTGTGCCCTCAACGAATGAGCGCTTGTGCTCGGGGTCAACGTCTAATGGTCTTGAGGTGATTTGATAAAACCACCTCCTTGAAAAGATGAAAACAGGAGTTATGGAAATGGCGGTCTAGAGGGCTGGCCCAGAATTTCTCCCCTTTCCTTATTAACATTGAGCTTCTGTTGGGTCATAAAAACCAGGTTCTGGTGCAGATTTACAATTTGAGTTGTGTCAGCAAGAGTGAGCCTTGAGTAGGAGAGCATTTGAGGTTCTGGAGGCCAGAAGGCCAGAGAACTCTCTCCCACCTTAGTATCTTCCCTAGTAGAGCAAACCCCATCACTGGAGGATGGAGGGCCTGTTGGACAGGGGCCTTGTCTCACCCATGACACCAACTGGAAGGTGAACTAGCTGAGACGTGGCTGAGGTTTTCCTCGCTGTGCTGGACGTTCAGCACATCTATGGAATTCTTGTCATAGTGTTGTGACTAGAGGGTCAGCCAGGTCCTGGTCACTGTGGGGTGCAAACTGTCCTACAGGCTCTATGGGCACGCTGCAGTGTACATGAACCATGCCCCATGTTACCTAAAGCCCCCAGCTCCTACATGCATAGACTCATTCCAGAACAGGCAGGCACGCTCTGGGCTAAGTACAGGTGATGCATTAATGATGCCTTAAACGATTAAATTTTCTCATAGCCTCTAAGACTTCTGAGTTATAGAATCTGCCCCGTGGAGAAACCTGTGGGCTTTTGCTCCTGGCTTCATTTTCAACAGCTATTAATGTTGACTAGAATGTTTTATTCATGTGAGTCCTGGTTTCTCTGCGAGACTGAGGGAATGATTTGTTCTCACCTAGGTCCTATTTTGCCATGGAATAAAAGTGATGGGACAGGAGGACGGAGATCAAGGACAGTTAACAAGGTCTAGTTTTCCAGAAGGGATTTGGGTGAGTCACCCACTGGATGTCTGCTCTGACGGGGATGAATCTTGTTAACTTCTTAAGGCCATGACAACCAGGATGGCTGAGGATGGGTCTCGGGTATCCGTGATGACGGAAGTCCTGGCTGGTAGTAGACACTTCCTTTCCCTCGTGGTCACCATGGCCAGTTGTAGCCCCCTGAGTGGTCCAGAGAGGGCAGCCGGGCCTGGCCTCCGTGCTGCCTTGTTTCTTGGGATCTCAGTGCTTAGCAGACAGATCAGGGACAGATGAGCAGAACAGAGCTGTGGTTCAGAGGGAGCAGGATATTGAAGCCCAGAGGGAATCTCTGCCCATAAACAAAAGCAAGGTGCTTTCAGTCCGTCTCAGACAAGCAGGGGTTCACGTAACTACAGGCCACCAACACGGGTCTGTAGAATCTGTTTCCTTTCTGGAACTGAGACCTTTTGGAGTGAGGAACGAGCCTCCCTGAGAGAGGCTGCATCATGGACTAAAACCGTATTCGCACAGGAAGGATGCCCACAGCATCACTTCCTCCGGACAAATCGGATGTTTATCCGCTGTGGTCACTTTAAGAGTGGGGTGTTGAATCCAGCACTTCCTTTTTAGGGCTCACTCAGGTCTGCATGTTCAGGTCTAAAGGCTCAGGGCTTATGTGGGGCCAGCTCTCCCCTCCACTCTGAAGTGCTTCTTCCCGATGGGCAGAATGAGGTCAGAGGGCAAAGAGGCCCTTTCCTGACTGCACAGGGACCAGGATGAGGGAACCGCAGACACCTTGGGGAGAGAAACTTTAGGAAGGGATGAGATGAATGAGTCCCATTTGCCTAAGCAGAAATGTGCACCAACTGCTCTGCCGCTGGGTGAGCGTGGGGAGGGGAACACGTGACAACCTTTGTGGAAACGAGACGTATCGGACTAAGTCCTAATAACATGAAGAAACACAAGAGTGGTGTCACCCCATTGTCCAGGACAGGTCTCTGCAAGTTTAAGCCTTTAACATGGGGTTTTCTCCATATAAAGTTCTGGTAAGATACTCATCGGGTCTGGGTTGACCAGACCTTCCTCACAAAACACCTTGGACTCTACCTGCTCACAGTGTGCGTCTCCAAGCTGCAGAGTTCAGCTCAGTGTAGAGCTCGGTGTGCACTCCAGTGCAGTCCTGGGTCCCACGCACGTGAGGCCAAAGGAAGTCGCGTGCTTGGGCAACTCTTGGGTCCCCAATGAGGTGAAGACATCGTAGATGCATCTTCTGTTTTGATCCTCCTACGAAGCCACATAAAGTATTAGTTTAAAGCCTGTTACGTCTTGAGTGGCCAATTCGACCCCTTCACCACAGTTGTGCTGGTGTAAGATCCCCATCCCAGGACGGGGAGGGCGGCTGGTGGAAGTTACCGCATTTCCTGTATCAGAGGTTCTGGCCATGTGATCAGTAACTGTCTTCACTTGCCCCTGATTAGATACAGAGGTCAGGACTGGGTTAGCATCCTTTCTCCCTCCAGGTGCCTAAGGGCAGGAGAGCCTTGCCTGTCTTTGCTCCGCCTAGGCTCAGATTCCTGCAGCACGAGGGGTAGCAGCGTGCTAGGAAGACTGCAGGTTCCTGCCTGGTCCTGCATTTATATCCCTTCTGATGACTTTGTGACAGCTGCAGCCTTGCACTGGGTCTCCTGAAGGGTCTCTAGCTGGACCAGTCCTTGGAGAACACTGGAGTCCTGAGTTCACCGAAGAAATGACAGTGAGGATGTGGGCCCAGCTGCGGCTCTTGGTGACGGAGCTGTGGCTTAATCGCACGCTTATTCCTCCAAGTGGCTTCAGGAAACTCCCAGCTTCCAAACCCGGAGTCACATGGGCACCTACAGAAGGCAGACTAACCAGGACTTCCGTCCTAGCGAGTATAACACTTTCGAGGGGCCCAAGGTTTGGAGGCGCCCAAGGGCTGCCTTGACTCCCCCCACCCTCCATCTTCTGCCAGGTGAACCACAAGGTTCAACTCAACTCGCCTGAATTTGGAAAGATCACTTGAAGTTTTTCCATAGTAAGAAAATGAGGAGAGCTCTCCCTGGCCTCTGCCACTGTGAGGCATATATGTGGTGCCCATTGTATTCTGGGGTAGTGTGTAGCAGTCTGGCAGGATGGACAGACTCTGGAGGAGGGTCCTTGTTTGCGACTTGGGGATTTTAAGCCATATGATGAGGGGAAAACGAATCCCTCATCCAGTGATGAGAGTCTCATCACAGAATCTTCAAAAGTATCCCGCCTATGAAGTATTCATGGGCTAGGGACATTTTAGACTTTCCCCAGATGTGCCCAGGAGATAGGTCCTAACCTAGCCATCGCAGCTGTAAGACCTCACAGCCATCTCAGTGGTCACGGTTGAGGAGAAACGGCCCCTCCTCCTGTGTGACTATTTTGGGGGCTAGAATATAATACTTGTATTTGAGGATTGATTGCCTTAAGCTGAGAGGTGGATGGTTTCCATGAAGTCTTACAAGGGACCTCCCTTTCTGGGAGGCCAGACTGCAGGGAATCAACCGTAGACAAGTTAACTTTTGCCTCATTTCCTCTGCACAAGACTTAAAGTTGTTAGTTGATCATTCATGATTATTTCTTCCCAAGATGTAGAGTCATTCTCCTGGGCTTCCTTCCAGGAACTTTAAAAAATCTGTATTCCATTCTAAAAGGTGGAGTTCTCATAGGTACCAAAGCTGTTCACTTGTTTCCATTTGTTTGGGGTCATGCAGTATTTTGTTTCCTTCGTTTTGAAAATTTCCCCTCTCTTCCCAACCTGTGAGTTCCCACGGGACTTTATCAGGAAGCCCTGCTGAACGTGATGACTTTGACATTTTGGTAACTGTGCTCTCATAGGTGGTGGCAGCATGGCCAGGTGCTTCCCTGAAAGAAATGGTCCCAAGAGAGGGGAGCAGCTTAGCAAACACGGGACCTTTTCCTCCCTCCCTATCAGAGGCCAGCTGTTAGGAAGTTGGTGTTTTAAGATATTTCCTCAGCCATGATGATCCCAACCTGGGGATAGTTAGAGGAGGAGCCGTAGTTCACAGGAGACCCAGGCGTGAAATTTCTACATGATCAAGACTGAGAGGGAAAATGTCCCCAGGGGTTCAGGACACCTCTTGAAAATAGAGACTCTAGACATGGCTGAGGGTCTCCCGCTCAAGCAGAAAGACTACATAGCATTCTCTGGCTTCTATTTGACTGTTCGAAGGAGAATCTATGACCTCAGTGCCTTGGCTTACAGCCAGGAGCCTTGTCACTAGAAATTGGGAGTCTGTCCAGGTGTCAGGCTGTGCAGTAGAGATTTGCTCCGGAACTTGACACTCATGGGTGTTGAAAGCTCTGTCACTGTGCCATGCTACCTACCTGCCTTCAGGAAAAAATAATGAAAGGACCCTTCTTATTGATATGGCCTTGGAGGGCCCCCATCTCTAAATGTCTGCCGTGTCATGGATTCTACACTGCGACTGTCATAAAAGCTGCCCAAGGGCGTTAACTGCCGCCTCAAGCCCTATCAAAGATCAGAACCGTAGAATTGGAAACAGGGTATGTGAATGGCAGTAAAGTGGTTAAGCCATACTTTTGTGGCTTAACCACCAGAGTGGACGTGCATAAACCAATGAAATTAATTTCAGGGCCTCTCTCAGCCAACAGAAGTGTCCTGCTTCTGCTTTTCCAAATCCTACATTGACCAGGGTGTTGGGGGTTCCTCTGTCCAAATAGACGGTCCACACCCCAGGGTCAGAACTAGTTGTTTGAGGGGCAGTGTGAGTAGTTTCCGAAGTGCAAAGCGTTGTCTCTAGAAATACACTGATTACATCGAACTCTAAAGGATGCTGCTGTGTGGCTGCCTCCTGACGATTTTCCACTTCTGCCGAAAACGCCTTCGCCTCCAGGGCGTCTTTCTGCCACTCCTAGTGCTTTATGGAGTTTTCTTTCTACTCTCATGTTTTGTGTTCCTTTTGTTCTTGTTCTGAATTAACTAAATAATTCACATCACTCATTTCTTCCCCTCTCCTCTCTTACCTTGTTGGATAAACCACTGGACAGTGAAAGAATATCTTAGGACGACTATAGCCTGCATTCTTGGAACACTGAGGTCTAATATAAGCATTTTCTTTCATGAGTGGGAACGTAAGGGTCCTAGAGCACTAACTCCTTACCTCCCTTCTGACTTACGTGCTGTATTACTCTGCTCAGACTGCCATACAAAATACCACAAGTTGGGCGGCTTAAGCAACAAATGTCTTTTCTCAGTTCTAGAGGCTAGAAGCCAAGTTCACGGTTCTGGCTAATTTGGTTTCTGGTAAGACTCTTCCTGGCTCACAGATGGTCGCCTGCTCACTCTGTCCTCACGTGACAGAATGAGCTCTCTGGTGTCCCTTCTGATAGGGACTCTCACTTTATCAGACCAGAGGTCCACCATTATCACCTAATATAACCCTGTTACTTCCTTCAAGGTCCCATCTCCAAATACAGCCACACTGGTTCTCAACATATGAATTTTAGTGGGACACAAACATCCAGTCCGTAACATGTGCTATTACAGCTCTGAGTCTGAATTCTCTGAACGTTTAGATCACTGAAGACATTAGTTAGATGTGGATTTCTGGGTGTTCCACAAAGTGGGAACAGCATGTGCAAATGCTCAGAGGACTAAGACGTCTGCATACGTAAGGAACTGTATCCCATTCAGAGTTTCTGAAGATGAAGCAGGAAAGTTTGGGTGATGGTGGGGGTGTGTGGTCACAAACAGCCTTAGGCATCTCTCAGTCATGGGAGTCACTGAGCCAGTAAAACGTTAATTGGTCAGATGACCTGCTCTAACTTCTGTTTTAGGAAGCTGGTTCTATCCTGACCCTTCTAGAACATCCTCCCTTCCACTGTCAAGCAAACCACTTCCAACCCTTGCCTACTCTTCCGGCGCAAGTCACCGTGTTATCTTGCCTGGGCTGTAGTGATGGCTTTCTGTCTCTCTGCTTCAACTTTCCTTCTGAGGCTTTGCCTGTTCATTTTCCTGCATGATGCTACTTCCCGAGTGGAGTGTTCCTCTCCCAGGAAGCCTCAGTAACCAAACAAGCTAAAATTGCTGATTCCCAGGTGCCGTGGAGTCAGAGCTGCCAGGAATGAGGCGTGAGAAGCTATATAGATCTATGGCAGGGGCCCCCAACCTCCGGAATCTAATGCCTGCTGATCTGAGGTGGAGCGGATGTAATAGTAGTAGAAATAAAGTGCGCCATAAATGTAATGCGCTTGAATCATCCCGGAAGCATCCCCCCCGCCCCCGGTCCGCGGAAAAATTGTCTGCCACAAAACTGGTCCCTGGTGCCGAAAAGGTTGGGAACCGCTGATACGAATTTTAAATCTCCCCAGGTGACTGTGATAATTGGCGTGATTGCTGAAATAGTGATCTTAGATTGCAGATAAATTAGAGACCAGTGTCAAACCTGGCACATGAGTAAATGGTTATGGTGGGATTAACCCACCAGGAGAGGCAGTAAAGTGTCTAAGTGACATGCCCCAGACCTCACTGTGGATGTCAAGGCGAATTGAACCCAGGCGTGCCTGGCCCCAACGTCTCTGTTCCTCCCAAAGCCTCACCCTGCCTGTCCAGGGGGGAATAGCCTGTCCTCAGGGGCCCCGCAGGACCTGCCCCGTTCTGCTTTGCACTGTGGACGTGTACGCACCTGCGCTCTCCCTGGCTTCTCAGCTCCTGACAGATGAGCACTTCCTGCCGTCTTCCCCAAGGACGCCACCCACACCTGGCACAAAGGAGATGCTCAGTCCACGGTGCCAGATTGAATCTGTTAATCAGTCTGCTCAAGTCCCGATGCAAGTTACGTTTAAGATCCTTTTCCAGAAAATGTGAAAGAAAAGTGCAGTCATCTGGCGCAGTAATCTTAAAGTTCTGAGTAAATACTTATATGGCTATAGAATTTCACGGAAACCTAAGCAGTTATCAGTGCATGCTTCTCTACTTTCCTGTGTAACGTGAGTAATACAAGTTTCCAGGTTCAAGATTGACATTTTGCTGAGATGAGGAAGAGAAAGCCACTTAATCTCACTGAGTCTTTGAATTATAATTCAGGTGGAATTACTTTATTTCTAAAAGTAGAAATAAAGGGGAAAATGCTGTGAGAGCCACCTGTAAATGATAATAAATGATTCTACAAATAGACAACAATGAAAAGGAGCATCGTAATGACAGACAGAGAAAGGATTGTAGTGTTATTTTGACCCCTTTGGGTTCCTGTAGTGTAACCCAGCACAGACTTGGTATCACTCGTTACCTGGATATGAAACTCTGGTCAGCCTCTTACTTGTGTCAACCGAGATGAATTTTTAAATTTCTAAGTTTGAGTTTCATCAGTAAAATGGGAAGGATAGGGCCGAGTTTAATCTCACAGGACTATTGTGAAGATTCAATGAAAAGGTAATGCATGTGTTATGGACCGAATATCTGTGTCCTCATCCCCCAAACTCACATTGAAGCCCTAACCTCCAATGTGATAGTGTTGGGAGAATGGGGCTGTGGAGAGGTGATTAGGTTTAGATGAGGTCATGAGGGTGGGGCCTCGTGATGGGATTAGTGCCCTTAGAAGAGGAAGAGCCACCATGTGAGGATACAGCAAGGAAGAGGCCCTCTGCCAGCCAGGAGAGGGCTCTCACCAGAACCTGACCATGCTGACACCTTGATCTTGGAGCTGTGAGAAATTCCTGTTTAAGCCACGCAGGCTGTGGCATTTCATTACAGCATCCCAGACTGGCTAAGACAGCATGCAAAGTGCTTAGCTGTTTGGGCACATAACAAAAAATTGTAAGGATAGTAACCCTACTTGTGGAAGTCATAACATTAATGATGGAATGTGTTGATTTTGGTCTCCCTGGATTCCTAGAGTTGGCTGTGGTGATCTGTCATGTGTTCCTTAAAGCAAGCTTTGCAAAAGCAGAGAACTCTTTTGAGGCTGAGGCATATATTCCTTGCCTCTTCTTCTTGTTTAACCAAACGTTTTGTAGGGGAGCAGCTTAATCTGTGACTTCTTATGAGGGTATGCTTTATCCTACCAGCCTGATGGCGTGCTAAATGGACTTGATAGTTCAAAAGCAGCCTGTCTGCACGCAGGAAATGGAGGCCTGGAAATTCAAAGCAGCAGCTCCTAAGCCGGGGGAGTTCACGTGGTCGAGAGGGGGCCATGTTAGCAAACTGCTTGCATGGGAGGGTCTGAGCTGCCTCATCTTTTGCTTGGTCCCTGCTCTTCATGCCTTTAAAAGTCAGAAAGCATCGTGTTCTGCTAGTTAGAGCAGAAGCCAGGCGCTCAGACTCATGGGGCGTCCTGACATAAAGCCCAGCACCGTGTCCCCAAGTGCCTCAAACCTACACATTCCAGGTTATGCCGTCACCATCTGGAGCAGGAAAAGAGAGCAGAGGGCTAAACACTGAAGAAGTAAAACAATCTCAGCATCGGCTGCCACTGGCAAGACTCCCATGACCCTCCTTGGGTGTGGAGGGTCCCATTGTTGAAAGCCACCAGCCCTGGCGGCTCTCCCTGTTAGTGCACAGGGGGGCGTGAGGTAGAGATGAAGCCAGCATGAACCTAGTGTGCCACAGGGCCTTGCCAGTGACCAGCCAGCCCCGGATCCCGCCAGGGAATCCAAGCATCACCGATCCCCTCCAGCTAGAGTTTGGGTGTGCAAGAAACACACTCTAACAGAGCTGGTGGCCCATAGCAGAAAGGTTTTCGGTCCAGCAGAGCCAAGTTTTAACATCAACACCTCCACTTACCCATTGTAGATGAAACAGGGTGATCGCTTTACTTCCCTGATTCTGTCTCCTCGCCAGCAGAGCTGGATCAGTAATGCCCACTTCATAGCACCCTTGGAGTCAATGTGATGACGTTGCAAAAGCCATCTTGCAGAGTATGACACTCTCAAATGTTAGGGTCCTTAATGCTTATTGGCTCTATACTATACAGGTAGGTTCTAGTTAAACAGGGCAACTTTGGGGGAACTCAAAAATTTTTAAACACTGTAAAACATTGAAGAGCCAGCTTCAGTTCTCATGTATAAACTGGGGGATACTAACACACCCTGAATGGTTATAAGGGTAGCATAAAAACACAATAGTGTAAAGAACGAAGACCCTTGAGATACAGCCGAATCCCGTATGATTAGTGTTCTTATAAGAGACACCAGCGAGCTCACTTCTGCTCTCTTACGTGAGGACACAGTGAAAAGTTTGGGTGTCTGCGAGCCAGGTAGAGCACCTTCACCAAGAACCAAATCAGCTGGCACCTTGGGCTTAGACTTGGACTTTCCATCCTCCAGTATACACCATCTTGTCACATAGCAGCCTATGCAGACTAAGAGACACTGAGATATATCAATTAACTTAAATGTAGATGGCGTAAAGACTCCAATTAAAAGATAGACATTTTCAGTGGATTTAAAGAAAGGTCCAAGTAAGTGGTCTGCATGAAGTGAACATTTTAAATATAAAGATGCTGAAAGGCTAAAAGTAAAGGGATGAAGAAAAACCATGCCAGCACTACTCAAAAGAAAAAGCTAGAATAGCTGTATTTCAGTCAAAGCAGATTTCAGAACAAGACAAATTTAGCAGGGACAAAAGCGGGCATTACACAATAATAAAAGGTCAATTCTTCATGAAGTCATAATTTTAAATACATTTGCCTAATGAAGAGAACCTGGACATTCCTCAGACAAGGAACTGAAAGGAAAAACAAAGCAGCAGAAAACCAACAAGTTTAAAGGTGGCCTGAAGAGCACTATAAATCAGCTTGTCTAATGGACATCTATGGAATACTCCAACAGCAAAAGAATACGCTTTTCTCAAGCTTGCATGGCACATTCACCAGCATAGACTGCATTCTGGGTATAGAATACACCTTAAATTTAAAAGAACAAATCATAAAAGAATGTTCTCACACCATGATAAAATTAAGCCAGAAATCAATAACAAAGATACATGGAGACTCTCCAAACACTTGCAAATTAAACATACTTCTAAACACATGGTTCAAAGAAGTATCAAGATATGCTTTAAGATCTTGAACTAAGTTCTACATATCAACTGTGGGATGAAGCAAAAGCCATGCTTAGAGGAAGACTTACAGCATTAAATAAACATATTAGAAAAGAGTCTAAAGTCAATAACCTGAACTTACGCGTTAAACTAGAGGAATAAGATCAAATTGAAACTAAAATAATAGAGCAAAAATCAACAAATGGAAATTAAGAAAACAGAAATTCAAACCCAAAGCAGGTTATCTAAAAAGTGAACTTCTAGCCAGACTAATAAAGAATACAAAAATTGTCAGTATCAGATGAAACAGGGGTCATCACTACTGAACCCATAGACGCTAAAAGAATAATATAAAAATGGCTAACAGGGGCTTCCCTGGTGGCGCAGTGGTTGGGAGTCCGCCTGCTGATGCAGGGGTCGCGGGTTCGTGCCCCGGTCCGGGAAGATCCCACATGCCACGGAGCAGCTGGGCCCGTGAGCCATGGCTGCTGAGCCTGCACGTCCGGAGCCTGTGCTCCGCAACGGGAGAGGCCACATCAGTGAGAGGCCCGCGTACCGCAAAAAAAAAAAAAAAAAAAAAGACTAACAATGCTAGACCCGCGGTTATAACTTAGATGAAGTTTACCAAATTCCTTGAAAGACAAGCTAGTAAAACTCAGAAAAGGAAAAATTGATAACCTGAATAGCCCTACATCTATAAAATAGAACCAATAATTAAAATCTAAGTGTTCCAGACCCAGGTTGCTTTGAATTCTTATAAACATTTCAGGGAGAAATGGTATTGATTCGCCAGTCTATTCCAGAAATTAGAAGCAGAGGTAACACTTAATTGATGCTGTAAGGCTAGAATTACTGGCCAGATAATATCAAAACCAGAGAAAGGCAGAGTAGATGAAGCTCTGGGGATATGGTGCAGTAGCAGTTATTCTGTATCATATGTAATGGTGAATATAAGATATTATGCTTTAAGTTTCTATTGGGCATTTGACAAAGGCATAAAAGACTAAACCTTAATATTCAAGAGGTAGAAAAAAATATTTAGGAGTTTGGGAGATCCCAGGATCAAATTCAGTTCAGAATGTGATGAAAGAATGTGAACGTATTACCCAAGTGTGAATTTCACTAAGGGGGGCAGGGGAATAAAATCCCAGACTAAGTAACTGAGTGGAGTCTGTAAGGCTAAAGGCAAAAGGCAACGTACGTAAGCACTGTGCTCTAGTTGATGAAGTTGTTTGCCATGAGTTGTACCTGGGAACAACTAACTGGGGTCAGTTTCATGATGACCGGATTGGGGTAATGCTAGCATTGTTCAAAGAATAGCAGAATTATTTATCAAAGCAGCTGCAAAGATGCGACCCAAATGTACTCTTAGGAACTGGGAGAGTGTACCTGAGAGCAGCAGGTCTTCAGGGTCCTCGAGAAAGGTGAAAAGATGAATGAGTGTTGACCTGGGGCATTCTCCCATGGCTTGGGATTTAATGCCTTGGCAAGGGTCCTTGGAGACAGTTCTACTACGTGCTAGGAGGGATTATGAAAGCTATGAGGGAAGAATTCTCAAATGAAGAGTTGCTAAAACTGTCTTCAGGAAGCAATGGAAAGGCTCAGGCAAGAAGGCATACTAGGAAGAATCTTCTGTATGAGATCAGAGAGCCCCTCCACCCATAGCATCCTCTGGACCCTCCCAGAGAACAGGTTTCAGTTGACTCTGCTGGGGGAGGGCCCTGCCACTGAGCCGTGCTGTCAGTTCTCAGAGGAGGGTGATGTTAGGAGATGCTGGGTCCCCTAGTGTCAGTGAGCTGATAGGATTACAGAAGAGCAGAGACCATGGAGGGACCGCGACCAATGAGCAAGATCAAGGATCAAATAATTGAGTAGACGGCACGATCGTAATGGCAACCGGGGGCCTTTACCCATAGGAGTCCAACGGGCCACGGAGTTCATTAGGACAAGATGAATAGGCAGCTGACAAAGGAACTGTGTGTAAATATATATAAATATAATACAACATAGGCAGCCAACAAATAATTGCATATGTATGTGTGAAAATGCACACGTGTGCATCAAGAGAAAGGGAGGGTGAGCCGAGGCCCATGGAAAGTCTTAATCCCTCAATTTTCAGAACCGAGTCAGTTCTGAGGACGTATTTATCGAGAGAGAAATAGGTTCACCTTCAGAATGGATCTAGCAATGCGTAACACCTGGAGTTAAGTAAAACCTGAGATCACCTGTAGTGATTTTTCAGTTCTTCCTCGAAGGATCCTGTAATCTTTGCAAATAATTGGACAGTGGGGAAAGACCTACTTACTTCTAGGGATTCTGGATGTAAGAGTGAACTGACATGATTCCAGGGGTCCCAAAGCCCCCCACGAGAGTAAGGACTTCTGGAGGTCGGGATGAATGGATCTGACCTGGCTCTGACAATAATAGAGTTGAATGGTCCACTGCCCCATCTGTTAGTCACTTCTCCGGTTACCAAATGCATAAGCAGGATGAACAAAGCAACTGGACAAATGCTTACTAGTTTCTTGACCAGTGGGTTGGAAGCTAGCACAGCAGGAAAGGCCCAGTGGAAAGCATAAAATAGTCCCCACTTCTAGCCAAGCCTCCCGTGGAATGGAAGAGATGATGGGTGCACTCAGAGGTGGAGGAGTTGCTGGGTCCATCATAGCTCCAAATTGACCTCTTCAGAAGCTAAGTGGGTCACTACATATGACGATGGGCATCCTCACCGTGAATGCTGGGCTGCCTGGGCTGCTCTGATTCTATCACAGGTAGCTGGAAGTGCCCGGAAGTTTACATCTCCCTGGGGTGATCATAGCCAGTGACGAACTTGCGCTGGAGGTTGGAAGGCCCCTCGCTTTCAGGAGGGTGTCACGTCCTCTTGGCCGGTTTTCTCTAGCCATTGTGTGGCAATCCCACCTGTCTGCAAAGGGGCTTTCCTGCCCCCAGGATGGGAAAGAGAAGAGTCCGATACATATTAATGAGCTCACTTGATTCTAAAATGGAGCAGTAGGGTCTCCTACTTAGAGATAAGAAGATAAGGAAACCAAGGTGCAGAGAAGTTAAGTGACCTACTCAAGGTCCCACTGCTAGTCAGTTTTGAGGCCAGAATATTTTTTCTTGAATACTTTCATTCCTATTATGTAGGAGATAACTGATCGCTATGAAAATGTATCTGTGGAGGTAATCTAACGCACAAAATCGTGGGCAGCCCAGTATTCGGATCTGTGCTTCCCACCTCATCCAGGTAAAAACCTGAGTCCTGTGCCCTTGTCTGTAAAGTCATCCACTGGGCAGCCTGGGGTCAGTCACCTGGGCCTTCTATGCCTCAGCCTTCTCACCTGTAAAAATGGAGGAGATTTGGGTAGATGAGCTGTAAGGTGCCTACTATTTTTCTATATTTTGTGGCCTTTAAGATTTTTTCCTTCTCTCAGAAGGAGTTAACAGGAGCATTTCTAAAACTACTTATTTTAATAACTCTCCCAGGAAAATCAGCCTCACTTACCCCACACTCCCATCCGTGCCCGTTCTTTATGATGCGTTGATTCATTTGTTTCCCAAATAGCAGGAGCGATGTGAAATAAATGAGGGAACGTGGTTAGATTGTATTTAGACACATGTGCGAAATACACAGACATGTGCACATCCTCAACAGCAGTTAACAGGAAATCTAGCTTCAAGTGAAACCTGTCTGGATTTACCACCACCTCGCCCTGTCAGTTAATAGGTGGAATACATCATAATCCTGATACAAGTTTGCAGGCGTATCCTGTGTCTCCCGGTTTAAGAGCTACTTTTAAAACAGTAACATAAAACAGCAAGGGAAACCTAGGAGAGAGAAGCATTGCTCCCCCTGAGGTGAGTTGGAGGGAGGGAGTTTAGGAGGATAACGTCCTTCAGTCCTCATTCCTGAGCTGAGCTTTTTCAGCAGGTACAGACAATATTTATTCATAACGTATATCCTGTCTCCTTCCAGAAAGTGTCAGAAGCAGACTTTCTTTTTTCTTTTTTTTTTTAAAGAAGATGTTGGGGGTAGGAGTTTATTAATTAATTTGTTTGTTTTTGCTGTGTTGCGTCTTCGTTTCTGTGCGTGGGCCTTCTCTAGTTGTGGCAGGCGGGGGCCCCTCTTCATCGCGGTGCGCGGGCCTCTCACTATCCCGGCCTCTCTTATTGCGGAGCCCAGGCTCCAGACGCGCGGGCTCGGTAGTTGTGGCGCACGGGCTTAGTTGCTCCGCGGCATGTGGGATCCGCCCAGACCAGGGCTGCATTAGTGTGTCCCCTGCATTAGCAGGCAGATTCTCAACCACTGCGCCACCAGGGAAGCCCGGAAGCAGCCCTTACTTTTTCCTTTACTTCCAGGATGTGCTGGGATTAGTCTGAGTCAGGCAGTGGCCTTCACCTGAGCTCTGCATTTGTGATGCTGAATAACAGTGATGTGCCTCTGGTCTCACCTGTCTTAGTTGACCTGGGTTCCTCCTGCTCCAAGTTCCCTTCCATCTTCCACACTATCCTCTAACCTACGGTGCTGAATCTCTCCTAAAGTGCCTATGAACCTGGGAGAACATCGTTCTTTTGTGCTCAGACACAGGTCTGCATCTCACCACCCATTCCCGTTATGATACTGAGCACGATATTATACCTTCTTATTGTCCCGTTCTCTTGAAAATCAAGATTACTTAGGAATTCCAGAATGCTGACGGATCCCCCTGTATTTTCAGGTTTTCATTGTCAACCCATTGGCATGGTCCTTTACAGGGTGCAAACAACTTTTTTTTTTTTG
The DNA here is from genome assembly GCF_963924675.1 of Phocoena phocoena. Taxonomy (NCBI): domain Eukaryota; kingdom Metazoa; phylum Chordata; class Mammalia; order Artiodactyla; family Phocoenidae; genus Phocoena; species Phocoena phocoena. Next base: position 77,034,286 of record NC_089235.1, read on the forward strand.
CGGTACACGGGCCTCTCACTGTTGTGGCCTCACCGTTAGCGGAGCACAGGCTCCGGACGCGCAGGCTCAGTGGCCATGGCTCACGGGCCCAGCCGCTCCGCGGCATGTGGGATCTTCCCGGACCAGGGCACGAACCCGCGTCCCCTGCATTGGCAGGCGGACTCTCAACCACTGTGCCACCAGGGAAGCCTGGTGCAAACGATCTTTACATGCAGTTATCTTAGCCGAGGTTCAGATCCTTTAAGTAGCTGATTCATTAACTTTTCTCTTAAATGAAATGTGCTAAGGAGTGAGTAGGGTTTTACAGTCAACATCCTGGGCCATCACTTTTCAAACGCTGCTCTGGCAGGAGGTAGAGGAGGGATATAGGAGAGAATGTGCTGCCAGTTGCTCATTTGTAACGTGAGCTTGAAGGAGTCTTGCTCACCTTGTGGATTTCTGTATGGATCAAAGGAAGTAACCCATGAGTCAGATTTATGATCTGTAAAATTATACGCACGGTTAAAGGCTTATTAGCTAACAGTTAGCCATTCACTCACTATGCGAAAAAATAATTGGATGGGGGTATACATTCTGATGGCGCCAGAGCTGGTCTTCCGTTGTGGTCCTCACCTACTAGCCGAACAATTTACTTTCTGAGTTTAGTTTTTTCATAGATTAGAGGTTTGCCCATCAGGATAAGTCACTGCCCCTTCTACGGTGGATGGAGCCCGGTGTAGTCCGCTTACCTCCAAGTTGGGCTCCTAGAGGAATGGCGTTATTCCAGGGCCTCGGCTTTGGTCCCTGTCAGAGGTTCAAAGTGGTTAAATCAACCTTGGTAAGTGGGAGCCCATGCTGTCTGGCCAAATGCATAACTTCCATCCCTGTCTCCGTGGTCATTTGGTTCATGTGCTCTCCATGTCAGCAATGGGGTGGCCAGTGACAGGGGGTGGCTTATATCAATCGGCCAAGTCTTTACTCCACCAATTCAAATGCTCATCTCTTGGCCTAGAGGTGGGAGACCTCAGTATTCGCTCTAGTTTGGTCAGTCCCTGGCCCCACCAGAGCAATCCCCCATCTCTGAGCCTCAGCTTCCTCTCCGCACAGCAAGGAAGTTGGGTTGTAAGACTGCTGTGGTATCACTGATTCTAACATCTTATGATTGATAGGAAGCTCGGTATTTGTGCAGTAAACTAGAATGAATTCCTGTGCCTCGAGCACCTGCCAGGTGCCAGCTCCTAGCAGTGTGCATGCATTATTTAATTCTCACAGCAGTCTTGAGAAGAGTAAGTCCTATTTTTACAGAAAAAGGAAACTGACAGAATTGGAACGATCGATCCTGGCTCTGCCTCTTCCCAGCTGTGTGGACTTGAACACACTTCTTAACCCTTCTGAGCCTCAGACTGGAGGCCGGTAAGTGGTGGTTCTAGTGCCGTCCACCAGCAGAGGTCCAGTAAGTCTGCTGGCTGAATCTTTGACTCCCTCAGTAGAGGGAGCTCACAGGTCACGTGGAGCGATCAGCTTTGGTGCCTGCATGCAAGATGCACATTGCTGCATTTTTCCCCATGTTTCTGAATGTGGGATGCGTCCTATGATCTGAACATCTACTGTGTGAGCCTCCTGTGCGTGTACGAGCAAGGGTCACGCCTGTACGTGAGCATCACGCGTGAGGGGGTCTGTGTGCCTGTTTCTCCACCTTCCCTACCACATACAAGCCCGTGTTAATAAAACTCGGGAATTCGGCAACCATCAGCATGTTAGTGAAGACATGCCTTACATCTTCCCCACTGTGGGTTGGGAAGAACTTCTTCTACCCTCTTACGTCAGTTTAATTCTTAGAACCTAAGACAGAGTGACAGGAGAAAAACATGCAAATTTAATATCTTTACACATACATGGGATTCTTCAGAAGGAAAGTGAACACCCGAAGAAGCTGTTAGTCCTAAAACCTTTCACATCTGTTTACACACAGAATGATTGTGGGGATGTGAGCCGACAAAGGTGCTTAGTCTTAGGGCAGCAAACTGTGGGCAACAGGCAGGAAATATACGGGGGAAAGAGATGGAAGATGAGGGCTGTCTTAGTAGGTTGGTTTATATAGGCTCATTTTGGTGTTGTCGCCCTATCTCTGGTGATAAGAATGTTCTTTTCCTGCTGTAGTGCAGGTACCTTTCTCAGGAAAATTTTGTGGACTGCATTTAGGGCAGAAAGGGGTAGGTCAGTAGCCCTTCCTGCATCCGCTGTTTCTCAAGTGCTTGCAGCTCAAAAGCATAGGCTGAGGTGGCATACGTTGGGGTGGCATGTTCTGAACCCCTTCACCAGAAATCACCTGCACTCACCCTCATCCTAACTGAGGCTTTATGGCACAGGAAAGCACGTCTGGTCCTCTTGCTTCTCTTTATAAGGTCTCACAATCCAGCCTAAATCATTGCTGCTATGTCTCTTTACCTCCAATGGTCTCTCCATCTTCTGCTTCAGCTGTTCCGCTTCTACAGTCAGTGGCTCCCCACTGCCTGCAAGATAAAGTCCAGGCTCTCCAGCTGGCAGTGAGGGTCCTCTTGGGCTGCGTGCACACCTTCTACTCCTCGCCCTCTATGCCTCCATCAAATGCTGCTGCTTTCCATCCATCAAACATATCGTGCCTCCCTGCCTGGCCACATCCACGTTCAGCTTTAGTATCAGCCACAACCATAACTGGTAGCAGAACAGTACTGGGAGGAGAGTCTGAGGTGGGGACAGATTAACCTTGTTTCAAATTCTGTGAGGTCCGTAGTGATATTGGACAAACTGCTAACATCTTGAGCTATTTTTACTCGTAAAATGAGAGTCATGTGTGTATCTACTTGAGAGTTTGGGGGTCAGAATTTATAAGCTACCATAGGAAGATTGCCAGGTGTGTAATAGATAACAGTGCGTGGTGTGTACAAATAATTATTATAACCCAGTTCAACTGCCATTATAAAGATGGTCCAGATCTCCTATTCTATCTCTCATCTCATCCAGAATAATCTCTCTTAAAACCCAATAACTTCATCCGCTCTTCCCCCAGGTCTCAGTTCTCTCTACCCTGCACTTGGCATGTCTGGCCTTCTCTATTACGCTGTGAGCACAATTCTCACTTGATTCCATTTTATTTTCCCCAGAGGGCTTGGCAGACAGGAAAGGCTCAATGAACACTCAAGAGATGAACAAATAAATGGATTGCTTCGGCTGATTCCATTACAACTATGGGATTGCCATTCCGCAGGCATAGCTTGAGCAACAATTCTGCTCAAAATTCTCTGGGGTTACAATAATGACTCAGAGACAACTCAATCAGCAGAGCCCACACAGACCCAATTACAGTCCCACACTGCAGAACAAGAAATCTGTGCTCTTTCCAGGTGGTCTAAGGATGAACCCAGAGGGCTCTTTCAGAAGAAGTAGTTGTGTCACCTAAAGTTACCTTGGTTAGCCTTGCTCTCCAAATGTCACCAAAAATCCATGTCCAGGACCAGCGCCCTCCGAATAATGGCATGGTGTCATAAGAAAAGCTTTGTTATTCTCAGTGGAAGATGTAAACAAGCCACTTTATAAAAGTAATCTTTCATGAATATATAGCCAGAATTTCACAACTCAGCATTTGAGAGCTCAAGTTGTTAACCATCTCTTGGTTCTTGAGATGTGAAATCCACAGCTGAAGAGGGGGGACCTCCCTAGACTCTCCCCATTGTTTACGATGGTAGGTTCTGGATCAGCAGGTATTTAATAAATGGATGAATGAATGTGTCTCCTCAGCATCCAGCCCCTCACCCAGGAAAGGTTGCTTAATAAATGCTAATTGAACTAAGACGCATTTGAAATCCCTGCCAAGACTCAGAATTGTCTTTCGGATGTGAAGGCCCTTCTGATGAAATATGACAGTTAGAATCAAAATGGAAAAGATGAGGGTGTCCCCACACCGGTCGCATGGATCACGAGCGCAGTCCCTTCAAACCTGAGTGATGCTTGTTGAATTCTTATGACGCATCTACCGGGCGCCAACTGTTATTTTCATTCATTTATTTAATCCTCAAAACATCTCTAAGAGGTTAGTATGCTCCCTAATTTTGAGGTGGGAGACTAGACATATTAAGAGTGTTTGAACAATCTAAGATCTAGTAAGCGGTAAATCAAGGTAGGGGTCCAGGTTTTGACTTGAAAGCCAAGGCTCTTAGCGTTTTACTGGAACTTCCTATCTAGTATAGGAAGGAACTTCCCAAAACCTGATTCCTATTCCCCGAGCTTTTCCTATCACCAAGTCAGATGCGGAACACTTTGGAGAATCTCGTTTCTTGTAAAACTGACTGCTCGCCAACCAGCAAAACTTTTTTGGACAGAACGTATTTTCCTCGACAGAGTAGAGACTTGAGCATACAACTTCTAGCCCTACTAATGAGTAGACCGTTCACTGTGATACCAGCCCCACTTGAATTCACGAAGTTAGCTTCTGCAATATTTCAAGTCTGTTAGCTGACGCAGTCTGTTGTCCTCTAGGCCACCTGCCACGCTGTAGTCCCTCAAATCAGGATCACCTGTTCCGAAGAACCCCCTGCCCCTCTAGCTGTGTCCAGGGCTGCATCTTTTTAAAGAGCCTGACACACGAGCTGGGCTCTGTTCCCTTCGCTACAAACATCTGGAAATGCTGTAGGAGTTCAGAACCCGCCATCCCCAAGTATGTCTCTCTGGCATGTTGAGTGTTTGGCGTTAAAGGCACTTGAGGAAGCACGTGCAAGAAAAATAACTGACTTTTTCTTCAGAGCGAGAAAATCACACGTGAAATAGATCCTCCCTATTCTAGTCTCCCCATTTGACAGATGGGGAAACTGAGGTGGAGTGGGGAATGGCTCTCCTTGGATCACAGGGCACACTGAGTGTACAGCTGAGGGTGTGTCCAGATCTGATGCAGCCACAGCTCCTGCTCTGTGTCACTATGAGTGTGTCTCACCCTAACCCTGCTGCCCAAGGTGCAGGCAGGGAGTGTCCTAACCTGGAGATGCCCACGTGCAGTCGGGGTCACTGACCAAATCCCCCTCAGTGGACCACAAACAGGCATGGCTGTTCTACTGCACACGTTTCCTGGCTTCTCCACTCCTAGAGGGAGTCTGGGCTTCCCTAGAACCACTGTGGAGCCGGAGGCCAAATGTAGAAAATAAATATCCCGGGCTTCTCAAGTGCATTTGGGGACGGCAGAGGAGATAACACGGGTATGAGGGGACAGATGACCTCGGGGCCAATCTGACGCTTCATGCTCTGGCCATAGAAGGCGAGCAGAACGTTCTGGGCTTCAGTTCCTCCATCTCTAAAATGTGGGATTCTTACTGGATTGTCTTTCACATCCCTGTCAGGTCTGTCACGCTCTGATGTGTGGCTTCAAGGTAAACTTCTGGCTTCGCCAATTAATGATATATGCGTAGACTCAATTCCTGCTGAAGGACAAGAGGGGAAATAGAAGGAATATGTATTGAACTGTCGTCATGTACTAGACACATGCAGGTGTCACCCAGCTCTTCCTTCAGCGAAGACCTGGTGACGGCAGCTCCTAGAAATCCTGCCAGCAACAGCCTTCCGCTGTCATCTCCTTCGGGATTCTCTTGAGCTGCTGAAACCCAAATGGTCTGTCACATTACAGGCCTCTTCCCTAGTCCTGACACCTTTGGTTCCTTCTCCTTGCCGTATGGGTCTGGTTCCAAGATGTTCAACATCGCACACGTGCTAACCATTCAGCTGTCAGTTACCTGCTCATCAACGTGATGACACCTAGCCAGGGCTGCCGTGTGGCAGGCACTGTGCTGAACTCTGGGGACTTCGGACGTGGCCCCTGCAACCATTCGTGACATTTCCTTAGAGGATGTCAGTTGCTCCCACTAAGTCATTAGGCCCTGATGGCAGGGCTTGTGCCTCAGGAACAGGGGCTGCTCGTGACCGGGAACTGACCACTGGGGCCAGGCGCTCGGCACACACATCCCAGACTGAGTGATTCGGCCCCGGTGACGCACACCAGGCTAGGGGATGAGCCTGCACCTTCGGACGGTGGCCTCCATCTAACTCCTCGTTCCCAGTCTTTCTCTTGCACCTGGTGTGTGAATTACAACTGAGCACCACAGCCTGTAGACCCCGGATCTCAGCCCTTCTCTTGACTCTCTGTAACCCACCAGTTCCCCAAACCATGGTCACGACTGAGCACGAGGCTTGAATCCCTCCCCAGCTACTCGGACCCCATGTCTGTGCAGTCAGTCAAGGCTGCCTTGTGTCTGAATCTCCAGTGCCGCCTAATACCACTTGGGGGTCTCCACGTGTAAAGAAGAGCATAGGGCTTGGGAAGTTACAACTAGGAAGCAGATATATACATAAAGGTGGCCAGTCTCACATACAGAGAAACCCAAATCCAAACAAGGAGGGTTTTCTGCCTCTTCAAGTATCAGTGGCTGAAGGAGAAAATAAAACACAAAATTGCTGGAGTTAGGGTAGAACTCTCCTGTCCCTCTTTTATTGTAATGACTATTTTGGAAAGCAATTTGGCAAAGACTTCCAGACACAAAGAAATATTCGTATTCTTTGACCCAATAATTCACTTCTGGGAACTGAGCCTAAGGATGTAATTCCTTGTCTGAGAAAGAAAGCAACATCTGTGTATAAATATATTCCCTGAGGCATTTTTAATGGGGAGAAACTAGAAAGAGCCTTAAATAATCAACAACAGGGAAATAGGTATATAAATTATATACACTCGGCTCCTTTAAATGAGTTAAGAAAACTCTAAAATGACATGGAAAGATACTTACACCATGACGTAAGCAGGAAAAAATGGGATAAAAAAACCTACACTATGATTTTATCTATGTAAAAGTTGAAATATGTAAGAATGTCCTGAGGCCACTGCAAATAATATAGGCATTGTGATGGCGGGGGGGCGGGGGAAGAGGGAAGGATGTTGTAGGCTATTCTCTGGTTTTCAAGTATCTAACATGCAGCTGTATTACTTTAAAATGGTAAAACTCCTTGTAATTAAATTTAGAAATACGTATTGAGGGATGGCTGAGTTAAGAGGATAAGAGGAAAGTTTTACTCCCTGGAGAAACATCTGGACGTTTCAATGACCATCCTTCTTAGAGCAGATTTGGCGTTAGCTATGCAGGGAGACCCATGTCTTGGCTAAAATTCGTCTCTAAGGAAAAGTTCCGCCTAACCTCCTTGTGATGAGACTCGGCCAGAAAGTTGTTTAAAAAAGTAACTTCCATTGCATTTCCTTGAGCAATTGCGAGAAGCTATTTTTAGAGCTAGATGCCTCATCTTCCATAACTGTTTCAGTGCTTGTTAAAAGAGCTAAGACAGCAGACCACTCTGGAAGCAGAAAATTCCCATCACGACCCTCCTGGTACATGTCTGTCAGCCTAGAGTCCACAGAGCACTTTCACCTCCAATGACCTACAAATACACTGTCAGAGAAAACAATTTCTCAGTCTTTATACTACTGGGGACACTACAACTGTGAGAGAGCAAGTGACCCATCCAAGGTCACTCAACTTTCAAGTGAGTAAGTTAAGAAGGAATGAAAAGGAAGCCTAAGTTCAGTGAGAAGTTGGGGTGAGTAGACTATATTTTCACTTCCCCTCTACAGTGTATTAACTGTGTGTTTGTTAAATTAGTGGCTTCAGCTCTCTTCCTCAGGTTGCTTGTTTATTAACCAGAGATAATAGAATGTATTTCTTCGTTTTTATCTTGGCAGCCAGGCGAAGTAGATATGACTGTCAGTTGATGTTATAGCATCTGTAGTTCACTTATACTTCATCATAAACAGTCATAAATATGTGCACTGGTGAGTTTACACTGAAATTCAAAGGGAAATTATTGCTTTAAGGAAATCAAATCTCAGAGTTGGTCGAGAAGCATTCCAATCAGAAAACACCTCCAGGTGTGGGTGCTTGGGAAGCTTTACCTTTGATCAATACTAAGTGTTTTTCTAATTAACGTGTTGGATATGGGAAATAGACCCTCTTATGAAATCGGTGGGATCCGTGACGCATAGCCAAAGATGTTCTAAATAGTTATCCACACTGCACAAGCCCAGTTAAAGAACCTAAACACTCTCTAGCTTGAATCCTTAGGGAGGGCAACTAAAGTTTGATCCCTAAGTGACTGTCATGGGTTGATTTAAGGCTGTGAAAGTACATGTTCAGATCCTAATCTCTAGTACTTGTGAATGTAACCCTATTTGGAAATAAGATCTCTTCAAGTGCAATCACGTTGGGATGAGGGCCTGCTGGGTTCAGTGAACTAGGGTTCAAGGTTTTAGTTCGATGGCCGTTTTCCTTTCAGAAGAAGGGAACTTGGACACAGACCGTGAGATACATCGGGACGAAAACCATGTGAAGATGGCTGCAGAGGTTGGAGGGAATCGTGTAAAGGCCAAGGACCGGCAACAACTACCAGCAGCTGGGAGAGGGGCGTGGAAGAGACCCTTCCTCGGGGCCTCCGGAAGGAGCCAAGTCTGCTGACACCTGCATTTCCGACTTCCGGCCTCCAGAGCCGTGATTCAAGTTTCTGAGTCACCCAGTTGGTGGCAATTCGTTTTGCCACCTTCAAGAACTAATGCAATGACCCCGTGTCTGGTGTGGGGTAGAAGAATTCTCACTGTCTGATGCTGACCAAAAGGGTAACATAGGTCTATTTCCGGAATATTGTTTTGACTTCCAGTTAACCTTTCACACAAGGCATGGCTGGATCAGCTAACACGACGAACAACTAGGGGCACCCAGCACACGCGTGTCCAAGCCACCCACTCCACTAGAGAGCCTAGCGGTGGCTTCGGTGATGGGCTGGCAGTGACAGTGGCCACCCGGCTATTTCTATGAGCCAGTAACCAGGAAGCTTAGGTCCCCAAGGCTTTTTTTTCCTTTTTTTTTAACCAGAAGAGACAAAGGAGGTTTATTTCTATACAAAATTGTTGAATCAGGTTTGAAGAAAACTTCTATCAACATTTGACACAAATTCCATATAAAAACTTTTATAGCAATATTTGTCCTTACTTAAGAAATAAGAAAATAATAATATATTTTAAAGTCACTTTTGTGATAATGTAATTCTTCCAGCAGTTCTTACTACCCAAGGCTTTTAGGGAGCTTCTGGGCTATGCCTTGTCTGCATCTGCTTGTGTTGAGAATTGAGGAAACCAGGGCACAGTTAGTCAAGAACTTTGTCCACGTCCAGTGGGAAATCGGCCACAGAGACACCCCTGGGCCCCAGCCTGGGCTCTGGGGACACCATCCTCCACATTCTTGGACATTCCTTCCAGGAGCCACTGTGGAGCCTCATCCTCACTGGGCCCTCACCACCCTTCCTCACGCTGGTCTCTGGTCTGGGGTCCCCTGACTCTGTTCTCCAAAACAGAGCCTTGAGCAGCTCCGCCTGGAGCCTGCTGCCTGGGACCTAAGTACGGGAGATCAGGAACCTGCATCCCTCCTGGCCTGCAGTGCGAGGATGCAAGACACACACACGAGAGGTGCTCTGACAAGCAGTCGACATAGCCGTGTCTCACAGCTCCTCCCGGGCGGGTGCCCACAGGCCGGGCTGCCAGCAGGTGCCGACCCTGTGGGAGAGGTGTGAACACCACCGGCTGCGGTGAGCTCGGGGTGGGGTGGGGGGGTGCGGGGAGCGGGCATCCTCACCCTCCTGCTTCCCCTGTCTGCCGGCGGTGGGGGTGAGGGTGGGGGCAGTGTCTTAAGGAGGCAGAGCCTGCCCGGGCCTGCTGCTTGGCTCCAGGAGATTATGCTTGTATCCCGAGGTTTCAGGTTTTTCTGTCACTCTCGAGTGCGATTCGGCTCAGCTTAAACACCCTTTGAAGCAGCCAGATGCAGCCCCTGACCAGGAGATGAAAGGGAATTAACACTTAGTGGGCAGCTGCCCTGCACTACCCTCCTCACCACGTGGCATTTTCTACTCCCGGCCCCACTGCAGATACTACCCTCCCCGGGTTCTAACGTGGGGATGAGGGAGCTCAGAGAACAAGTGAGTTCACCAAGGATGCAGCGACTCACTCAGTCATTCAGTAAACATCGAGCATACACCACGTGCTAAATACTGTTCTGTACTGTCACTGGGACTGTTTAACTGAAACCCTGGACTTAGAAATCAGATGCTCCTGCATTCGAATTCAGACTTGGCCCACCTCTTGCTTGCTGTAATGCCTCATGGGAGTTCCTTAATCTTCCTCAGCCTTTGTTGTCACCTGTGTTCACGGGAACACCGATGCCTCGAATGAGACTCTAGGGTGATGGATCGTCTCAGGCCAGCCACGTATGAAAGGCACAGCAAGTACTAGGAAGTAATCGAGTAGAATAAAGGACATCGGCCTTCCTGAAAGTTGTTGCAGGGAGAAGGCCTTGAGAGGAAGAACGTCTGAGAGAAACCTGACGTGATGGGCTGTATTTACTCAGAAGCGCTAAACGGTACTGATGGTGTTTCTCAAAACTGAGAGCGCAGGAAGATGCTGGCGAGCTTTTAGAAAGCAGATCCCAGGCTCCACTCCAGAGATTCTCAAGCATCTTGTATGTACCAGGGAATCGGTAGCTTCATAAGCGTCTGAAATCATGCTTTGGAGGTGATGAGCCTGTGGACTGTCCTCTGAGAAATCCTGGTGTGGACGCATGCCTTCAGAACAACTGTGTTCAAGCTGGAGCTCTAACCTTCCGCCTCGGCGCCCCTGGGCAGGTCACTTGAGGTCTCTGAGTTTCAGACTCAGTAAGACTTGGCTTACCGTTGTTTTCAAACGATCGTCATTAGGGACTGTAAAGCACATGGTAAAGACGTTAGCTGTTTCCACAGAGGGTGAGTCATGGCTCCGTCTCCCTGTTGGAAACGGGTCTGAACAGACCCCTTCGGCTGGGGCCAGAGGAAGGACCGAAGGACCTCGGGGGGAGCTGTATGACCAAGTTAGTCATGGCTGATGGCAGGGATTGTGGCTCAGACACTTTGAACGCAGACCTTTCACTTAACGGTGTTGTCTGACTGACTCACGTGTGGTTCATTGAAAAAGTACCTAACTGCTCTGAATCTGAAGAGATTAGGTGAGTGGAATAAGTCACTCGGCCTCCCAACCCTCAGGTTGATACCTGTAACAAGGGAGTTAGGGATGTTTCCAGACTTTGCTTGTGAAAATGTTTCAGATGCTGACATAAGTGACACTGGGCATCACTCTTAAGGGGAGGATCCTGGGCCCGCATTTTCTCTTCTGTAAAACAGAAATCAGTATTTCGAACGTGGTTTGCTACTGAGGTTAAGAGGATGGAAGCAGATAATGAATGTGAAATGCTCTGAAAACTAAAGAGTTGGGTAAGCGTATAGGAAAACACTTACGTTAACTCCAGGGGTGACGGAGGCTCACATTAGCCTCTTCATTGAGATTGCCTGGCCTTCCCAGGCACCTTCTGGTTCTGAGAAGCCATCCAAAAGTTCCCCCCACTGTTCCCCCTGTGGAGGGCTTACATCAAGGAAGAAATTCACCAGCCACCCCAGTTCTCAGCACCTGGGGGTCCAAGGACTGCCTGCACCAAAGGGGCAAGACCTAGAAATGTCAGGTGAAGCCTTCTCGGTGTCTTTCAGTTTATTATCCGTTTTCATTATTGAATTTTCATGAAGAAATTGCTCTGTTATTGGTATGCAGTTACATTATTATGCTAGAATCTGTTTCATCTGTTTGGAAGAAGATACAAACAGTCTTGAGTGACAATCGGTGCAGATGTGAAGGTCCTCCACTTGGTAAGTTCTGGGTAACGAAGCATTGACAGCCGGGTCAGGATCTGAGCCCGGGTCTTTCTTACTACCTGGAGAGCTAATACTGCTTGCCTCGGGTCACCTAGTCACCAGTTCCTAGCTTGCTCATCTGTAGAATGCAATATCTACCTTATGGAGTCATACAAAGATTAAAGTCATGAATATATGTATCTGTATGTAATCAGACAGTAAATGCTAAGAAATAGTAGTATTAGGTGTAAAGTAAATGACTGTGAAAGAAAGAGGATTAGACATACATACAGTGAGCCAGGGAGTGATGTGCTTCTAAAACACCCCGAGTAAAGCATATTTTCTAACAGGATTTTCCGAGCTGGGATTTCTCAAGCTTTAGTGAACATGCAAATTACCCGCGGGAACTAGTTAAAAGGTAGATTCTGATTCGATAGAGCTGAGGTGGATCCTGGGATGCTGCAGTTCTAATAAGCTCCCAGGTGATGCCAAGGCTCCTGGTCCACGGCCCGTACTTTGAATGGTGAGGGCATTTTAACAAGAGACCCGTGCAGTTTGTATGCCCATTGAGAAGCTCTGTGCTACATCTCAGGAAGCTGTGGGCATTATAATAGAAGGAATCCTTAGGGTGACTCTGAGAGCTAGGACTTGGTCAGCTCTGGGCCAGCCTCTGGGAATAAAATGCATTGACTCGGAGGGTGCAGACGATGCCCTTAGGTGTACATAAATGTCAGTAGTTCTCCAGGGTCAGCGCAGCTACAGCTCATTGTGAGTGTTTCCGTATGGGATAGTCCTTTATTTAACCCTCACATGAACACCAAGGCAGGAACAATTATAATGGCCAACCCACAGATGATGAAACCAAGGCTTACGGGGTTATGGTCTCATGGGCTCCACAGCTGGGTTTGGATAAACCTACCAGGTTCAGAGTCCACAGGCTCAGGCTGCCCTGCTGTGCCTCCTGGTTCGGCACCCTGACAGCCACGAGGGAAGCAGAGGGGCCTGCATACTGGGGTGTGATGGCCAGCGACCTTGACCTGACCTCAGCCCTGGGCACCTCTGGGTCATCTCTCTGTGCCCTGCCCTTGAAACTGAAGCACGGAGCCCAGCTGCCCCTGGGGGCCTGGCCCCAGTCCCTTGGCAAAAGCTGAGCATCAGACAGAGCTGGAGGGAAAGTGCAGACTGTCCTGTTCCTCGTCTGCCTGGGGCCGTGAGGTCCTGAACTGAAAACTCCATGGCCTTCGTCATGGTGGACAGGCCTAGGGCACCTGTTAAACTTTACTTCCCAGCATTTTTCCCCAACCCTAAAAGGCTATGTGAGGGCATGTAGCAGCTAAGCTTATTTTCCCCTAAACTCTTTAATTCTGATAAGAATAGAAGGCTCTCAACCACAGTCATCCAACTTGATAACCATGGATAATGTACATTAATGCATAGGCTAAGGATAGGAGTCGGGGGCGCTGATTAAGCCAGCCGTGAGCAGCCAGGATCGGGGTAAACTGTGTGTGGGGGGCTTCTACGATATTCATCCGAACGCACGTCACCCGTATCTTAGATGCTGATGCCACATAATACATCAAATAGGCTGGACCAGCACCTGGAGTGAACTTCGGCGGGTGTGGGGAAGCCCAGCAGTCTGCTTTACCGAGTCCCCCAGGAGAGTCTGATATTCTAAGAGTCACGGTTTTATTTCAAATGCTGACTTCGTGTCAGCAATTTCACCAGACCTTAAAATATCTGGGGAATGGGAGGAAACAGTACCGGCTAGCACAGGGGTTAGGAGTGGGAGATTTGGGGTCAGGACAGTCCCGCTCATGTCACCTGCTAGTTGTGTGGCCTTGGGCAAGTCACGTCTTCTCTAGAGTTGTTGGGGGCTCAGGAGAAGGTCCGCTGATGTTCAGGTTGGAATGTCGTGTAATAATGGCTCCATGATAGTTACTGTCTCCATACAACGCCTTCTTTTAAGCAAGAAATCACTGTTTTCTACCACGTAACATCAAAGTGTTGGCCAACCAATTCTTTTTTTTTTTTTTTTTTTTTTTTTTTTTGCGGTACGTGGGCCTCTCACTGTGGTGGCCTCTCCCGTTGTGGAGCACAGGCTCCGGACGCGCAGGCTCAGCGGCCGCGGCTCACGGGCCCAGCCGCTCCGCGGCATGTGGGATCTTCCCGGACCGGGGCACGAACCCGCGTCCCCTGCATTGGCAGGCGGACTCTCAACCACTGCGCCACCAGGGAAGCCCTCAACCAATTCTTGACGGTCCGCAGGTCTTTGTCCTGCTGTTGCCAATGCCTCCGTTGTGTGCCTTAAGAAAGAATGGGGGAAACAGGATGTGTCACTTGTCCCTGTCATACCATTTATTTTGCCTGTACTGTTACCCAGGGAAGTATAAGGCCTCTTCTGGTGTCTGAAGCCCAAACAGATTCACCGCTGAGGGGCAGAGGGTCTTTGAGGAAAAGACTGTTGTCTGAGCTCCTCCCTTCCCTCCATCACGCACCCATATAACGGACCAGAGAGCCTCCACGGTCGACTTCCGGCTCCGAAACGTCTTTGAATCTCAGAATTTCAAACATAACTTCACTTTGAACCAGAACCTGGATTTTTCTGGTTTTCAAAGTCCCTTTGCTCACATGCTGTTTACACTGTAAGTGGAAGCCCATGTCACGTTGAAATCGGAGACGTTGATGTCATAGAGCCATGTAGCCGCGTGGGGCGTGCAGGAAGCCCCAGGGGTCGCTACGGCTGTTCTCGAGGAAAGCCGCCTCAGGCAGGATCAGACCAGTGACTGGCGCGAGACCTCCTGCCTGATTAGATGCTGAGTTGAGCGGGGACATCACCACTAGCTGCTGCCTCTGCCAGGTGAACCTCAAGGCAGGATGGCTCTAAAACCTCACAAGGACTCCCTACGAATACAACGCAGTTCTGTTTTCTAGACGCTTTCCCACCTGCTTTCATGGAGCTCCATCGGTGGTTTTCAGTGGGAGGGGGGACACTGGGCAATGTCTAAAGACATTTTTGGTTTTCACAACTGGGTAGAGGCCAGGGATGCTGCTAAACATCCTACAATGCACAGGACAGCCCCCTGCAACAAAGATTTATCCAGTCGAAAATGTCAGTACTGCTAAAATTGTGAAACCCTGAGCTTAACTTCTGCTGAGCTATAGAGTTGCCTCTTCCAGGAAGAATCCGGGCCTGCATCTGCTTCCCCAAGGGGGTGTACTTGCTCTTGCTCTGGGCTTCCATTGAGGCTATCAGAGCCCTCACCCTGTTACATCCATTTAACTGTGGCTCCTGGTCACTGTTTCCTCTTATAGATGGGGAGGTCCTTCCAGGAAAGAACTAGGATCGGGTCATTTTCCTTTTTTTTTTTTTAACCTCAGGTACACAGTGGTGAGTTAATCATATCAACTGGTTAATAGAACTTATCCTCCTTGGTCTACACAGCATCTAAAAAAGGTTTGGCACCAAGTAGGTAATATTCATCCAATCAGTGGTACATCTGGAGATTGTAACTCCAAAGACTGTAACACTAGTTTTCCTGTTACAACTGCTTGGCATGAAAAACAAAGTTCAAAAAGACATCTGGTGCCCTGAAAACTGCAGGACTCTCCCCTGCTGTGGGGCATGGATTTGGGGCAGGGCTGAGGCAGGTACCGGTTCAGGCTCTCAGGTACCGGCTTCTACTTAAACCAGTGGCTGAACTTGGGTCACCACACCTCTGCAAGATCACCTGCCTCGAAGTCCGTGACAGCGTGGGAAGGATCCTTTTTTGCTTCTCATAACTTGAAGATGTCGAAGCAACACTTGCGATGGACAAAGCAGTGTTAGGGACCTCGGAAGACCTGGATTTAGAGCCAGACTTGCCTGAGGCCCCGGTGGTTGTCCCACACATGCTCAGTTGGTGGATATGAATCCATGTCTTGCACAGCCTTCCTAATTTGAGCCTTGGGTTCTCTTTCCTGATCATCTATTGGGTTGGCCAAAAAGTTCGTTCAGGTTGGGTTATAATGTCGTTCGGAAAAACCCGAATGAACTTTTTGGCCAGCCCATACGTAGCCCCCTTACCTGTGTGGTGAGCCATTGCACTGGGCCTTGGTGCTTGCTTGTAGAACACACATATGCTGATTCCTGCTGCACCAGGCATCTGGGACTCTGTTTTGGAGCATTCGGAAAAGCCATAGGAAAGTAGCTGCCTCTGAACATAGAACATCCTTGGCTATTGTCTCAGCTTGGAGACTCCCCTTTCCCCACTCTCATCCCCTGCCATGTTTATGGTCCTGTAAAGGGCAATGAACTCAGGGACGTGCAATCCAACTAACTCAGTTAGTTGCTGAGTCAACTAACTCAATAAAATTCAGCTGAATTTCTTTTATTTGCTTACTGAACTTTTTCCAGGCTCACAAGCGTGAAATTGGAGCATAAAATCCATATGAGGTTTTATTTATTGCTCCATGCAGCTCAGTGAAGATGCTGAAGAAATGGCTTCTTGGTAATGCTGCCCCCCAGCCACATCTGAGTTGCTGATGGCTTACATAAGCATATCTTTAGGGGACATGCTGCCTCCTGTCCCCACAACTTCCCTGTGAATCTCAAAGGTCTCTATGGGATAAAGTCCAGGCACTCGGGCACTTACACACCTCCCAGACCTGCTCCGTAACATCACCTATTACTGTCGACTCCGTGGAAATTGGGATTGGTTAAAAGCTAACGCTGTCCCATATCCAAGCCTTTTCAGTCTGTAAAGCCTCTCCTAGCCCTCGCTCGACTCAAACTACATGGTGATGGTGATGATAAAATTATGGTGATGATACTAAGACATCAAATAACGCTAACTCTACATAATAAGCTCTTTCCGTGTATAATATTAACTTCTGTAAGCTTCACAAGAACCGTTGAAGACAAGTCCTATTATGATCTAACAGTACCAAGAAGGATGCTGAGTCACAAGGGTTTAAGTATTGCTGAAAGTGGAACAGCAAACCAGGTGTGGACTTAAATCTAGGCATTTGGGCTCCAAAGCCTATGTTCTTAATCCGTGGGCTGTTCCATCTCCAGAGATGACTACAGCTTTTCTACTTTCATTATTCAGGAAACGTGTCACCAACTCCGAGATGGCAGCCCAAACCACCCAATCCAGAAGGGGTCTCTCACCATTCTGAAGTCACATCACATCCTGTCCTCACTCTTGCACAATTGAGAATAAACTGTATTTTTAAATTATCCATTTTGTTTTAGGATTAGGATCTTTACATAAAATTTGTATGCATCTTTATATAAAAGTACGAGCCTCATTTTTTATACTGTTAGTATGAGACCGTGTCCCAAATCACATTATCCTAATATATTAGTTTCTTTCATTGTATATACATCCTTTTTAGGTGTAAATATGTGCAACTTTATACTCTGCTTTTTTTTTTTTTTATGGTACACGGGCCTCTCACTGCTGTGGCCTCTCCCGCTGTGGAGCACAGGCTCCGTACACGCAGGCCCAGCGGCCATGGCCCACGGGCCCAGCCGCTCCGCGGCACGTGGGATCCTCCCGGACCGGGGCACGAACCCGCGTCCCCTGCATCGGCAGGCGGACTCTCAACCACTGCGCCACCAGGGAAGCCCTATACTCTGCTCTTATTTGTATTTAATTGCATACATATTTCTTTCAGTGTCTTCCTAGTTCTAACTTTGTATGGTTGTGTAATAGTCCCTCTGACTGATGTAATTCTATTTACCATTAGATTATGTCCGTCTTTTTGTGTTCTTTACCAAGTCCTGTTAACAACATCCTCTGTATGTGACTTTAATTGCTTTTTAAATTTTTTATCAAAATTGTTTGCTTAGAATAATTTCTTGGGAGTGTAATACTGGGTCAAAGGCCATGGCATACCTAATTTAATTCCCTAATTGTTCTTTTCGAGATGCAGTAGATTCAAGTTAACCCCTAAGGCGTTTTGCTCGTGTGACTATTGCTGCCCCCTCCCTCTCATAGGTACCCTATGGACTGGGTACGGTTTTTAGGACTATTAGCTTCTCTTCCATCTCTGAAGCAAGGATGGGACTATATTGAGAACATAGCCTAGCGAGCTTAACGATACATTAAGATTAACCTTTACGCAACCATCTTAAAAACAAAGTTATTTTCTTGCACAGCTCTTTCTCTCCGTCAGGTTTATGAGCTCCTGCGGGGGCAGGTTTTAGAGATCTGTGAACCCCTCACTCTTCAGCACTTAGCTAACATCTATGGAAAGACTGAGACTTTTTTCTGGACTGTAGCAATTTCATCTAGCCGAGAAAGGAAAATGTTGAAGTCAGGGTAACTGATTGTTTGATGTGAATCTACTGGGTGTTAGGAATTGCTCAGGGTGCTTCCACATGCACTATCTGTCCTCTTTAATCTCACAACACAATTCCGAAGAAACTGAGACTCAAAGAGCCCAGGCACATAACTGTGGATCACCCAGCAAGTTCATGGTACAGCCCAGAGCCATTACGTGAGGCCACATTTGAGTACAACGAGAGGGCTCCCCTTGTCCTCCTTCCCTCGTAGATCTCCAGGCTCCCAAGGGAAGCAAGACAGCCCAGAGGATGGCGGAAATCTCAGGAGCCTCCCTTCAGCCGCAACACCTGCACAAAGGAAGCGGAGTGAACGCTTGGGCTCTAGGCCACCAGAGGGCGCTGCATGCCCAGGAAGCAGCAGCCACGGGCATTCCCCTCCTGCGTTCTTCCATCAAGTCTGGCTCTGGTCTCTAGAGCAGAGGGTCCCTCAGGATTCAGTGAATTAGAACTCAGTGGAAATAGCACAATTTAGAAAAGGCAACAAAACCACCCACGTCCTTTTCTACTCACAGATTGCATAGCCTGGTGGAATCCTCCCTCCACATCACTGTAACCCAGA
Source organism: Phocoena phocoena (assembly GCF_963924675.1). Taxonomy (NCBI): domain Eukaryota; kingdom Metazoa; phylum Chordata; class Mammalia; order Artiodactyla; family Phocoenidae; genus Phocoena; species Phocoena phocoena. Next base: position 77,052,912 of record NC_089235.1, read on the forward strand.
TGAGTCAGCTGCCCCCAGGAGGCAGGCTTCCACCAACGTCCACCTCTGCTTATGCGGTTGTATTTCTGAAGGTCAAAGACTAGGCATCTGGAGAGGGTCTAGTGCAGGCCAGTGCAGCCCCTGGCCCCTCTCCCAGCCCCTCTGACGGACTCAGCCGACTCAGGCCAGGACTGTTGACCAGGTTTAATCACTGTCGTCATGATACTGAAAATCCTAGTCACAGAATAACATACACAAGAGCTAACGTTTATCTTCCCAACAATCTTATTGGTAAGAACGATTATTATCCTCTTTTAGAGAAAAGGAAACAGACTCAAAAGAGTTGGGCCACTAATATGAGTCAAAGCCAGCATTTGAAGTCAAGTCTGCCTGGTGCTAATCTGCGGTCTTTACACTGAATGGAGCTGCCTTTTGGTCCTCAGCTCACAATCTGGATATATGGAAGCTGGGATTCTTTTTCATTTGCTCATTTATTCAACACATTGTTCATTTGCTTTATTGAGGTATGCCTGATATACAAAAAACTGCATACATCTAATGTGTACATCTTGATGAGTTTGGACATATGGTTACACCTGTGATACCCTCACCATGACCAAAGTACTAATGTGTTCCTCACCTCCAAAGATGTCCTTGTGTTCTTTTGCGCATTTTGGTTTTGTTCTGGTGAGAACACTTAATATGAGATCTCTCCTCTAAACATATTTTAAAGTATACATATTTTTAAAGTGCACCTACTTTTAACCTGTGGTTATTGTTGACTAAAGTTACTGTGCTATACAGTGGGTCTCTAGGATTTATTCATGTCACATAACAAAAACTTTATACCCATTGAAAAACAATCCCCCCTCCCTCCACCACTCTATTCTCATAGTGTTCTCTTACTGTCTTTTGTATTTCTGTGGCATCTGTTCTAATGTCTCCTGTTTCATTTCTAAATTTATTTATGTGAATCCATTTTTTCTTGATTTTATCATTTTTTTAAAAACCAGCTCTTATTTTCATTGATCTCTTCTATTGTTCTAGCCTTTATTTCATTTATTTCTGCTCTAATCTTATTTCTTCCTTCTGCTAACTTTGGGCTTAGTTTGTTCTTTCTCTAGTTCTTTGAGGTATAAAGTTAGTGTGTTTGTGTGATATCTTTCTTAATGTAGGCCTTTATGGCTATAACTTTCCTCTTAGTACTGCTTTTGTTAGCACCTACTGTACGCCCATTTACTCTGAATATACAGACAATATAATTGGACGTGGAGTCTGATCTGAACTATGGTGAATCTCACACCAAGTTTGTTCCAAGTACTCTAGTCGGGAACCAAGAAGACAGAGAGTAACTCCCACAGACAGGAGATGAGGGCAAGGGAGGTGACCAGTAATAACAAGATATGAAAAAACAAACAAAACACACACCTGAGCTTGCTTTGCAGGTACTCGGGAAAGCAGCCTGCCTCTGCTTCCTCCCTCCCTCTCACCAAGTCCGCCTGGGTCCACGCTCTCCTCTTCTCTGCTTCCACATCCCCAGCTCAGGCTGCAGGTCTCTCTTTGGGGATCACTCCCTGATCTTGCTATTCAGGCAGATTTCTCCTATGAAACCTCGTAATGATGGATGGACATGCCTAGATCTGTGGACACCGCTGAACATAGTGGAGGCTAGTTTCGAAAACAAGCGGAAGAGGCCCAGTGACATGGCCTCAGACAGTAGTCTCAGAGCACATGATGAAAGATGCCAAGGAGAGGCAGCATCCTTCCTGGCCCTGGAAGAGCAGCTCTGAGTCCTAGAACTGCTCTTCAAATGTGAGAACCTGAGACCTCTTACTTACCATCCTAAAACCTCGGTTTCCTCACTTGTAATGGGAAAAAAATGGCCTTTAGAAAGAGTTCCAGCTTATTTCAATAATAATCATCAACTGCATTTTACAGCCCACTTACTAGCTGCATCGACAGCTGGCCATCTCTAAATCTCTCAATCCCATCTCTAAAGTAAATATCCTCTTCCTTGAAATAAGGATAACATCAATATTCCTGAAGCATTGATATAGGAATTAGATAAAAATAGCATACCTTGCCCTTGGTTAGCATAGAGTGAGGATCCCATACATGTTACTCATAGCTGAAATTAGCAAAATAAAGGTTGATAACAGAAAACTAAAATCAGAAATATAATTTCTTGGGGAGTCAGACTCCACACTGATGAATTTCCTCGGCAGAGAGAACTTCTGACTCTTCAGCGAAGGGGGGCCCCCTCCATACTCATGAGTCACCACTGCCTCTCCTGGCCTGGGAGGTTCCAGCCCCCACTTCCCTGGAAGAGGGGTGAGGGCAGGCCAAGGCTGATCAATGGGGCTGCAGAGTGATGGGGCCGGGGGCAGAGTGACTGTTCACCTGACGTGACGAGGAGTTTGGACAAGATGATGCATAAAGGCCCTGCCAGGTGGGGAGATCTGAGACTCAGGAGAGACCAAGCCCAGGGAAGTGAATCAGCCCAAATCATCAGCTAAGACTAGGCAGAGCCTGGGTTTAAACGTTGTTTAAGTAGATGCCCAGCTGCGAGAGCGGGTTGCTGAGGACTGGGCTGGAAGTCAGAGGGAGTCCAAATGCCAGTCCCGCCAGGACTTGGGTCAGAATACGTGCTTCCTGTGTGGGGATTTCGGAGGTGGTGCCATGTTTGCGTTACTGGGTTTTGAATGTGGTGATAAGGTGAGATCTGAGGTCCTCAGGCAGTTGTCCCCAAGAATGGAGCATGGATGAGAACAGAGACCATCCTTTCGGCTGAAGGAGAAACGATGCCCGCCTATCTCGACTCAAGTCATCATCGTGCACAGGAAAGAACTTTCAGAGCTGGAGAGGCTGGTCCACGGAGCACACAGTGAAAGAGCTGTAGAGGCCAACAGTGGCCCTGCCAGTGGGTGCTGCCCCGGGCCTCGGTGTCCCAAACCCTGGGACCCCAGCAGCCTCACACCCTGGGGCCAGGCCACCCAATCAGCATCCTTCGCTATGAGTCACAAGTCACATCTGCATGAGTCCCTGCAGAGAAGAAAACTGGAATATTATCATGGTTCTCTAACAGTAATCCTAACAGCTCCCTGTTTGAGCATTGATGATGTGCTAAGGGCTTTTGCACTTTATCTCACAAAAATTGCATAAGGGACTTCTCATGATTCCCCGTTTTTGAATAAACAGAACTCAAAGAATGGTGAACTGCCTTTTAAAACCTAAGATCTGAGAGTTAGAAATTGGCAGAGTGTTGATTTAAACGAGGTCTGCCTCGTTTTAAATGTTTTTTTTAGGGTACTCTGCTGTTGCAAATTTTTTCAATATCCTTCTGTCATATTTTAGTATGAAATGTGTAAACATGCATTTTAGAAAGTATAAAAGTATAAAAATATACTTCCTATAAGTATAAACATAACATGTTCATTGTGGAATAAGTAGAAAATTAATATAAGGACCGTCGCCCTGGGATAAATAATGTTAAAAATTTCAGGTATTTCCCCCCAGTTTCTCTCTCTCCCCTGCCCGCCCTCACACATTCAATGCTGATACAGACTTTCCAGTCTGCTTTGTAAGATGAAACTATTGTCTGCATTTTATCTATCATTACCTATTTTACCAAATATAAATTGAAATCATTGCAGGCTATAACCACTGTTTGGTTATACCACAATTTTACCAGTTCCCCCACTGCAAGACATTTTCATGGTTTCCAGTTTCACTCACAAATTACACCGTAAGAAACATTTGTGCCTGTATCTGATTGTTTCCTGAATTCATAATCTACCTCTATGGATTTGTTCAGAGGTTCTCGGTATTTCGGCAGCTTTCTCCCTCTCCACCTACGGGGAGATAATGGGCTTGTCACACTAACACGAGTGTGAAGGGCTGTTGTTCACTGTAACGTAATAAAGTGGGTTTGATTCACGTACCCACTCCTGTGTGGTTAGCTAATGTGAGCGCCCCTCTGAGACAAAACACAGCCCCTGTGGGCTGTTGAAACCGTCTCTGTGAACCTGCAAGTCCCTGGAGGCTGGAGAATTAATCACGGGACTGCTCCCTCGCAAGGCTTCCTGCCTGCCAGGCTCTCCTGAGAAGACGCACGTTCATCAGGCAGTTGCCTTCAGGCTCAAACCATTGTCCCAAAGGAAAGCGCCTGCTGATTGATGAGAAAGGAGAAGTGGCCTTCTGAGTGCGCCTCTGCCTTTTATAAACTCCACGGACACGAATCCAGGCAGTTCCTTCCCTCGCAGGAGGAGTTACGTGCATCCTAAGACCCACACGACTCACGGATGGTGCGGCGTGAAGCTCAGGAAAAGCTTATAGGAGCCCCAAGATCCCATCCACTTCTCCCTTCCTACCCAGTCCTGCTGTCACCCCCTGAAATACATCTTTGCAAACTCCCGAAATCCTTCGTTAACCTCCTGACTTTCCCCAATCCTTCCAGCCTCTCCCATCTCAGTTCTGAGGGTGAAGTGCCCAGTGGGTCTCTCTGCTAAAAGAACTATTCCCAGAAATTCCAGTTTGGGTAATACTCCTTTGGTTGCTTCTGATTATGGGGGAAAAGCCCAGACGCTGCCTTGTTGTTCATGGTCCTTCAATGGGGATGATGGACCACTTCTCCGGTGTAATTTCCTGCTCCTTACAAGGGCCGTTGGGAAGTACCAGCTTCTCCATTCATTTTGAACTATCCTGTTCCCAGCTCAGTTCTCACTATTTCTCCTTATTTGATTTGTGGTTTTACTCCACGTACCTCTCGTGGCTCCTTTTGTGGAGCTGCCCAATGACCTGCCTGGATCAGCTCTGTTTCTGGACTTACCAGAAATGCCACCTGCTGTACTGAAATCTCTCCTGAGAACTTCTGCTTCCAGCCATGAAGGAGTGGCTGGAGACACAGCAGTGAAAGAGCCAGGAACAAATAGAAAATCCAGATAGGATGCTGAAAGCTCTGCTCACGGGTGGCACACAGCTACGGCAGCACTCAGGATCGAAGAACAAGAGTTTTGCAAGCAGGGAACTGCAGAAAAGTAAGCCCACCTTCTGTACCTGCCTCTCCCTCTGTGTATTTGCTGATTCATACTTCAGGGTGAGCAGATGAGGGTCCCATATGCAAGAACCGGCAGAGGGTTGCTGCTAGAAGGCAGAGAAGCCAGCAGAAAGGGAAATCTCACGGGGCAGGAGAGACAAAAGAAAAAATGGAATTTGGGGCTGTCGAGGCAGCCAGGACTTAGGATCCAGAGAGCAGTGGGCCCAACACTCATCTGGTCTCTGTAAAAGTGTTGATATTCTTAAAGCGAACAGGCAAGGGTCTACGGAGTGCAGAATAAGCCACTGAAGAAATGGGATAGGATTAAGCATGATCTCGAGGTGCTGAGGAGACAAAACTTGGAGTTCACAGCCCACGATGGAGGATGGGTCCCAATAAAATCGCCAGGTCAGCAGCGGAAACCCATGAGTCAGGATGAATCTAAGGTTGAAATAGCCTTACAAGCACCGGAGAGAAATCTCAGGTGATTTGACCTCACTTGGTCTACCTGGTAGAGGAGACACCCTCGGAGGCTCCATGACATTCCGTACGCACAGGCAGACAGTTACTGTGAAACATCACCAGGCGTGTCAACGAACAGCATCAAAAGGGAAAACGAGGACAATAGGAACAGACTCTGGTGACTTGGTTGGAATCCCCGGGGACAAGGTCTTCAAAGGAACTGTAACCATTATGGGTAAGAAAACACACGACGAGGTGGGGAATTTCACCGGACAATCAGATGGAATAAAAAGAATAAACCTGAAAATCGGCAATTACAAGAATTCGGCCTTGAAGAAGAAGGAGATCCTGCCATTAGGGACAACATGGGTGAATCTGGAACACGTGACGCTGAGTGACATAAGCCAGGCACAGAAGGACAGAAACGCATGATTCCACGTAGAAGAGGAACCTAAAATAGAGTCGCGGAAGCAGAGAATACAACGGTGCTGACCAGCGGCTGCGGGCGGGAGGAGTTGCTGTCCAGTGGGTATAGGTTTCATTCGTGCAGGATAAATAAGTTCCAGAGATTTGCCAGCGCGTTGCCTGCAGTTAATGACACAGTTCTGTGCATCTCAAGATTAAGAGGGTAGATCTGTTACGTGTGCTTCCAAAAAGCCAACCAAACAAACAACGAAAGAGGATGCAAGGAAACTTGGGGAGGTGTTAGTGTGTGTATCACCTTGATTGTCATGACAGTATCATGGATGCTTATACTTGTTCAATCTCAGATTGTACATATTTAACGTGTGCAGTTCTACAGATACCAATTAAGCTGTAAATATATAAAGAAAATAGACATGTTCAAAGGCACATTCAGTGAGAAAAATAAATGACACAGTAAGAAGCCACGTAACTTCCATTTCTCTCTAGGAAGCCATGAGGGGGAAATGAAGAAGTTGAGCTTGCCAACAAATTTTGGGCAACAGTGGGTGGAGGTCATGGGTCAGGGTCAAGGCCATGCTACTCCGTCAGGGCGTCTACTGTTAACATTTATTTGCACACGAGAATTGGCCATAGGAGCAAAATGACAATCTGTGGTTTTCCTTCCTACCACTTTCCTTTTCTTTTTCTATTTTTAAAAAATTCATTTGAATTTTTCTTCTTATTTGGCAGAGTTTAAGGGTCATTATTTTATATTAAACAGAAGAACGGGAGAAAGAACTGTGCTCACAGTTCTGCATAAAATGAAAGATAATTAAGAAAAAATTTTAATAGAGGACATGATGTGCGTTGGGGGAGTGGAGTAGTTGAAGCGGCATAGTCTTTGGGGAGGTTGGCAAGGAGTTTGAATGCAAGCGCTGTCTCCTTCTAGCTGGGGGGCGTGGCCTGGTTACATAACGCAAACGAGCTGCTGGACCACTGCGATGTGGGGCTGAGGATGCCTGCCTCCCAGGGCTGTCGGGAGATTCCACTGAAATAAGGTACATAAAGCACATAACACCACACAACAAGTCAAAACTGCATTGCTTTTCTTATGATTGTACCTTCCTGTCATCATCATTACTCCCCTCACATCTGATGGGGCTGCAAAATCTGCCAGACCCGTCCTGACCTTCCCAGGGTGGGGGGGCGGTGGGCAGGCTGCCCTTGAACAAGCTGAAGTTCATTCAGCTTTGTCTCCTGAGTGCTTCCTCCCCACGAAACCCCCTTCTGATGCTGTTTGTAGCTTAGAGGGCACTTGATGAGACCTTTGAGACATATTATTTTACAGTGAAATGAGCCCTTTCGGTGGACAGTTCCGGGAAGTTGCTCTAAGGCGCAGGGCTCATGTTACGCTCCGTGTAAGAAATGGGGGGCCGGCAGCAGCTGTGTCTAGCATCGGAGTGAAAAGTTGGAGCGCTGGAGTCAGGTGTGGGTTGTGGTCCGTGCCCATTACTTCATATCTGTGTTAACTCAGGTGAGTCCCCAGACTCTGCTGAGCCTCAGTTTCCTCATCTGGAAAATGGGAGAAATAGTGATGTGAAACCCATAGGATTGTTACGAAGCTGAAGTCGGATGACACACACAAATCCCTTGACGTAGTGCCTGAGACTTAGTTAATAGCCAATAAGTCATAGTTTAAAAATGATTATTTTACTGTTCTCAATATCACTGTCATTTTCACATAGGGAGGTATTTGCGAATGCGAAATTCCAACCAAGACATCATTCTTTTGCTTTCTTATTCACCAGATGTTTCTGAGTGCCCACCGTGGAGAAGAAGTGGGCAGCAGCACGAAGGCCCTGCTTTCATGCAACGTTTAGAATCTATTGGGGGGAGACCAGTAGTGAACATGGTTATAAAAATATATATATATGTAATTTCAAGCAGGGACAAGAGCCACATCAGTCAGTGGGAGTGGGGTTTGCAGATTGATCAGGTGAGAATGATCATACGGTCAGGTGGACCCGACTGGGGAGGGAGCTTTGGACAGAGGCCTAAACCTCTCAGGAACAGGTCGAGTGATGGTCCCCAGAGGAGTGTTCAGGGCAGAGGGATATGAAGCTGCTGGTGAATCGCAGACTGGAGCCTGTAGGGCCCCTCCCAGTCTACTATCTGATTCTCTGAAAATAACTATACGGAATCCTTTCAAATAATCTTTTTTCCCCAGATTTTTCCGTTTTTCAGATGGAACTTACTATATCACGTTAAGTAACTTTGGGACCTTCAGAGACCCCAAACAAAACAAAACAGGGGCTGAGTTATTTCCTTACAGATCTGGGTGTAAACACATCCCGGGCCCCTGCCTGTGGGCCCTAGGATCACAAAGCAGGGGCCCCTTCCTTTCACACCCTCAGTGAATGGACTAGAAATCCTCACCTTAGGCTGATATCTTTTCCCCCTCAACATTTTCATGGAGAGGAGAAGAAAAGGTATTTAAAAAAAAAAAAAAAAGCTGTATTTCTAGTATATCTTACCACAAATTTTTTTCAAGCTGTGCTTCCTGGATACGGAATAAAAAAGTAAACTTAAACATGAAAAACTTTGAACAACAAGCAATTAACGAGGTGGCAGCAAACGGCGCAGAGAGAAAGATGAATTGCCTGAAATAAATAAGGGCCACAGGAAGGAAAACGAAAAATGTTCCTGATTTGAGGCACCGCGAGATAAAGAGGCAATTGTTTAATGCAGAAACGATGAGAAGGTATCTCACTCAAGCCCCAAAGTCACCAAATCACGTGGCTTCGAGACTTGTTGGGGGAGGTTTAACTGCTTATGGATGGGTAGCATCTCCTCTATGACCGGCACCACCGTGTGCCTCTCCGCTCACCCTGGAAGGTCCTCATGGAGACGGTCTTCCCTGACTCCCCACAGGGGTAGTTGCTTCAAATCTCTAACAACTCAGGGTGTACAGAAACATCACTGGTCATTTCGCTCCCTCTCACTAGATGGTAAGCTGGAAGGAGGTTTCATTTACTCCTAAAAGTGTACATTTTTGTTTGTTTGGGCACTCTTGTTCAAAGAAAATTGAGAAGAGAGAGCAGGTGGAGACAGAAGAAAGGAATCCAATGGATATTCATCCACTAATGCCTTCTACTCCAGGCACACCTCAGACAACTCGGCTCGAGTTCCAAAGCACCACAAGTGCTTGTCACATGGGACTTCCCTGGTGGCGCAGTGGTTAACAGTCCGCCTGCCAATGCAGGGGACATGGGTTCAAGCCCTGGTCTGGGAAGATCCCACATGCCACGGAGCAACTAAGCCCCTGTGCCACAGCTACCGAGCCTGCGCTCTAGAGCCCACGAGCCACAACTACTGAAGCCCGTGCACCTAGAGCCCGTGCTCCGCAACAAGAGAAGCCACCACAATGAGAAGCCCGCACACCGCAACAAAGAGTAGCCCCCGCTCTCTGCAACTAGAGAAAGCCCGTGCGCAGCAATGAAGACCCAATGCAGACAAAAAAAAATTAAAAAGCGAGTTACATGAATGTTTTGGTTTCCCAGTGCATATAAAAATTATGTTTGCTCTATACTGTAGTGTTAAGTGTGCAATGGCATTATGTCTAAAAAAAGTGTTGTTTAAAAATGCATTATTGCTAAAAAATGCTAACCATCCTCTGATCCTTCAGTGAGTCATAATCTTTTTGCAAAAGTAACATCAAACATCACTGATCACAGATCACCATCACAAGTATAATAATGAAAAAGTTTGAAATATTGAGAATTCCCAAAATGGGACCAAGAGGTACAAAGTGAGCAAATGCTGTTGGAAGAATCAGGCCAGCAGACTTGCTCAACACAGGGCTGCCACAAAACTTTCAAGCTGTAAAAAACAAAACAAAACAAAAACAAAATGAAAAACAAAAACACACAAAACACCACAGTATTGCAAAACACCGTAAAGCGAAGTACAGTAAAATGAGGTGTGCCTGTATTAGCTAATATTCCAATAGTTAACGAGACAAAAATCTCTGTTTTCCATGAGTTCAATATCTAGAGAGAAAAACAAACACATAAATCCATCATTTCGGTGTAATGGGGAAATGATCAGCTGGGGATGTCCAAGATGCTATAGGAGCACACGAGTTATTTTCCTCACCCAGCTGAGAAGTCAAGGAGGGCTTCCAGGAGGAGTCAAGGCCTGATCTGAATTTGGAAGAATAGGTCAAAGCTGATCAGGTAAAGGGGAATGCTACGTAGCTGTGTGAGCAAAGGTCCCAGGGCCTGAGTGGGTCAGGTTCCTTCTGGAAATAGCAGCTGTTTCTGGATGGCAAGAACTCACGGCAGGTGTGGAAGGGCCGGCAGAACCACCTGGGGGTGATGTGAGGCGGGGCCAGATGGGGCTGTTTGACTCCCACCCTCTACAGGCAGTGGGGAGCCTTGGGAAGATTTTAAGCTTGTGAAGGGCAGGAGGCACAATCAGAGCCATGTTGTAGGACGTCATTCTGCCGGCTGGGTATGGCGTGCTCAAGGCAAGACTGGAAACAGACCGTTAGGAGACCGTCGAAGAAGCTCCTGTGAAATAACGGTGACTTTCTCCTGGGCTGTGGCCAGGGCAGGGGTATCAAGTAGTTGGCTTGGAGAGAGATCAAAGGGTAGAATGAGCTAGAATCCATGGGTTGTGGGGTTGGGGGTAAGAAAGATCCAGGATGTGTGTGGTTAAGTTTAAGACTTGCACCGTATATACATTTGTAATTAAACTTGAAATAATTAGCATTCCAGACCCGTTGTGTGAGATGTTTACTAACTAAAAGCCATAGAACTGTGAATAGTTCGAGTGGAATCTTTTAACCTGACCCCCTATTTGTACCAGGAGCAGGGCCAGCTATGTCATTTTCAGGGTCCAATACAGAAAGAAAATACGGGGCCCCTTGTTTAAAAAAAAAAAAACTGGAAAAAAGTGCCAATCAACATACTAAAATGAAGCTTTTTTCCACTCTGAGTTTCCTCCTGTTATGGTGTTTGTTACTTGCTTTTTATGTCATTCCAGGTAAATAAAAACTAAAACTGTAAGCTATTAGCATGAATTTTTCTCTTTTTGTAATGTGCGATGCTAGTTTTAAATGCCAGTATCAGAGCATTTAACTCATAGGCAGAATCACCAAAGTGACACAATCGCTATTGCATAGCTTGTAGATGCTTATGTATTTCATTCTTACCAGTGTCAAATGAAAAAAAAAAAAAAAAAAAGCACAACCTAAAAGTTGAGAGTTATGTTTTATTCAGCAGAAAAAGCTGAGGACTTAAGCCGGGACCCAGCATCGCAGAGAGCTCTGAGGGATTGCTCTAGATAGGCAAGGCGGGGAGCCAGGATCTTCAGGAGCTTTTGCAACAAAGACCAGGTAGTTGGAACATCAAAAGATTACTGTTAAAGAAAACTGGGTATCTCAATTTAAGGTTTTAGGGCTTTTCTATATGTGGGAAGATGCAAGAGTCTGGGCTCACTGAAGTCATTCCTTTGATACTGCTCTCAGCCATCTGGGGCCAGTATCCTGTGATTTCTCATCCTGAGTTCCCTCGGGGCTCGCTGTGGAGGGCAGGCAGCTGTAATGCGACGGCTTGATGGCTGCAGCATCCTTTGTTTAACTGATGCGGCAGGCGACGTTCTTGGTCCACAGCAGCATAATGAAAACACGGCATAAGATGAACTCACCTGTTTCTATTTATCTCCCTCACGGGCACACACTTAAAACACTCTCTAGTTTTGTTTTACCGATGAGTTAGGAAAGACTGGAAGGAAAAGGGACTATGGATTGTCTTCTTTCCCTTTCCATTCATGTCCTCATTTTCAGTATAAGTGGTTGACTAATTAACAGGAAAGTCACTTGAATAAGAAAGGAGCTGGTAGGGTTCCTTGGTTCTTCCTGGGTCTTGGAACACCACAGCCTTCTTTGGCATTCCAAACAAGTTCTGGTCCCAGGGGAAGGCGTGGCTTCTCCAGGCTGCCAGCGTCAGGTTCCTCAGTGGGAGATGGGACACGCTTTCCTTGTGCTGGTTTGATTCGCACTGAGGTCTCCCCCATGCAGGGCCCACCGGCGTTCTGCACCTGTGGGACACTGTGGACACCGTGTGCCCATGGGGCAGCCAGGAAAGTGGGCAGACATGTTGCGTAAATCTCCTCTACTGACTCCCATGTCCCCTTATCCCATCAGACTTCAGTTACAAAACACAAGTTCAGAGAACATATCAAGAAGACAACAGCAGGGCGTTAAACCAGGCACAGGCCCTTCTGAGCACGCAAAGGCTCGCACGCCCACGGAGCCAGCCCCGGCCATAGGGAAACTGTGGCCTGTTGCCCTCATATGATCAATTGCCAGCCAGTCCCATAGCTGGTGAGCAGCAGGGCCCACTCTAAGGTCTGTTTCTCCAAGTTCCCACATCTGGCATTTTTCTCCTACAGTAGGCAGACTCCCATCTTTACATTCCAGGCCACAGAAATTCTAATAATAGCCTCAACTATTTACTGGAAACACCTAAATGTGAATGCTTCTGGGGACTGAATTCCATTCAACGGAGAAAAGTTGCCCCTATTAGCAATTGTATTCATTTATTTATTTTTGCGGTACGCAGGCCTCTCACTGTTGTGGCCTCTCCCGTTGCGGAGCACAGGCTCCAGACGCGCAGGCTCAGCGGCCATGGCTCACGGGCCCAGCCGCTCCGTGGCATGTGGGATCTTCCCGGACCGGGGCACGAACCCGTGTCCCCTGCATCGGCAGGCAGACTCTCAACCACTGCGCCACCAGGGAAGCCCAGCAATTGTCTTTAAATTGACAGGAAGAGCCTTTCATTCCTTGGTCCAGGCCCCAAACTGGGTGGAACTTTCTCTAGTCCAGGGGTCCCCTACCCCAGGGCTGAGGACAGGTACCAGGTCCGTGGCCTGTTAGGAACCGGGCCACACAGCAGGAGGTGAGCAGTGGGTGAGTGCGCAAAGCTTCATCTGCGGCTCTCCATCGCTCCCCATCACTCCCCAGTGCTCACATTACTGCCTGAACCACTCCCCTTCCCCAGTCCATGGAAAAATCATCTTCCATAAAACTGGTCCCTGGTGCCTAAAAGGTTGGGGACCGCTGCTCTACTAGGATTGTAATTAGAGTACCTGGTGGACCAGACAGGCCCTTTGTGTGCCTGGAGCTGTACAGACGGGGCTCCTTCTTCATGAGCTGATGGAGGCCCACTAGCTTTGTGATTTATTTCCTGGGAGCTTCAGCTTGGGCGGGAGGGAGGCTTCTAGGTTCATCTGGCTGGCCCATCAGCACAGTGGATTTTGAATACTAGAGTCCCATTCTATCCAGTCACCACATAGACTCTCCATCAGGGCCTCTTCACACCCTGGCGCTATGTTCAAAATCTAGGAAAAGAATGATAGGGAATTTGAACAGTTTGAAACCTAGAAATGCAGCAGACAACTACATATAGTCTTTCATTTACTCGTGCTTATATTTATTCCTATGTCGTCCTTTCATCATTCATGCACGTTTTGATATATTGATTCATGCACGTATTCAATACACATTTCTGAAGTGCCAGATACTCTGCCAGGCCTTCAGTTCAGAGATGAATGCATGTAGCTGAGTAGGTGCTGCCCTTGAGCATCTTATATGCTGGATAGGAAGACAGATGGGGAAGTGAATAATCATGATATGGTGGGATCAGGGTTATTAAGTGGTTAGCATTTGAGCTGGGCTTTGAGGGGTGAGTAAGAGTTCACCGGCTGAACAAGGTGAGGAAATACACAGAGATCACAGAGAATACAATAAACAAAATCAGGTATCACTCCTTTTGGCCTCAGTAGGCGTTGCACTGCTGCCAAACATACGATGTTTTAGCAGAGGTAGGACATTTCTGCCGTGCTGGGAAGCGTGGTGAGCATGATGTTAAGAGGTCTGGTCAGTTAGGAGAGAGCTTTGTGATAAATCAGGGTTTGAGGAAAACCACTCGAGTGACAGGTCTGCAAAAAGGAAGGTAGGGAGGCGGACTGTGCCCGAAGGGTCTAACGGCTTTCAGGTGAGAAACTGCAGAACTAAGGTTACCTCCTTTACCTCGCCAATGCCATCGTCCTTGTGTATTTCCCCAGCTCAGTGAGGGGGCACCAGGATGGACGTTGTCTTCTAAAAGTCAGAAGCCTAGACTCTTCCCTGGGGATCAATACATCCCCCACTTTTATACCCTGGCTCAGCTGCATTCTATTCTATATTCTGCTTACGTGTTTTTTTCCAAAGAGTTTACAAGTTGTTTTCTCAAGAGCTCTTCCTCCGTAAATGTCTATCTCAGACTCTGCTTCTAGAGGATGAAGCCCAGGATGGCTGTACCAGGAGAGACCCCAAGAGGCAGACTGAGATGGGCTTCTGGCAGTGGGGTCACCCACCACTGAGATGGCATGAGGACCCCTCAGGCCAATGAGGAGTATGGTTCTTGGCATGCTATGCAGTAGGGGCGCAGATGCTGAGAGCCTCACCTGTGGTGAGATGGGATGGAATGCAGGTGGACAGGTGTGCACCTGCTGGGAGAAATAATCATGAACGAAAAAGTTAAAGTGCATGGCTGGGCTTCCCTGGTGGCGCAGTGGTTGGGAGTCCGCCTGCTGATGCAGGGGACGCGGGTTCGTGCCCCGGTCCGGGAGGATCCCACATGCCGCGGAGCGGCTGGGCCCGTGAGCCATGGCTGCTGGGCCTGCGCGTCCGGAGCCTGTGCTCCACAACGGGAGAGGCCACAACAGTGAGAGGCCCGCGTACAGGAAAAAAATAAAAAGGGCATGGCTGTTGCAGGGAGAAACTGATGCATCAAAGAGCAAGGAACAGGCTCGGGTCAGTTTACAACCAACTTAAAGCGGAGCAGGGGAGCCAGAGGCATTCTTGGCAGCATTTGAAGACCCATCCATCGCTCGGCAGCAGGAGGGCAGACAGAGCTGATGTTCAGGCATGGGATTTAACTCAGGCTTCTCTCTGTCATCATTATAATCAGCCTAGAAAATTCTATGACAACAGGGGGCCCTGATGGGGAAGGGGGGGAGTTGAGATTGAGACGTGGGGACATCTGGGCAGATGTACTGAAAACCCCGAGTTCCCAGAACCTCTAAACACTCTGCCCCTGAAGAAATGGCCCAACCGTGCCAGAGACTCAAAGAAGGCAGAGCCCCCTGTGGGACGATGTTTGCTCTCCAGGTTGGTCCCACCACTGCTCCCAGCTGCCAGACCCACCTCTAGGGTAGAGCCTACGGCACCAGGGCTGATGGATGAGAAGAATTATGTTACTCCAAAGGGGCTGCGGAGCGTGGCTCTCGCGTATCAGCAGGAGCCCTGAAGACACGCCTGGGAGTGCTGGATGGAGAGGCACAGATAATAAGGCTAGTTAAGAAAGAATTTGTCAACACAGGATGTAGCCCCGTTGTGGGGGACTTGGGACATGATTCTAATATCCTACCGGAGTGCCACGGGGAAGCTTGGAAGCACTGACAGCCCACCTAAATGAAGCAGAGACACCAAAACTGCTGTGACGGATGAAGAGGAAAAGATCAAAGGCTCGGAGAAGTGGGTATGATGGAAGGGATTAGGTCCCGCGAGACTTGGAAATCTGCAGGCTGGCAATTTTCCTGAGGGGGGTGTCAGGCCCCTGTCATCAGCAAGGCAGGGGGTAAGTGAAGGATCGCAGCTCGAGACCTGGGTGATGCCGTCCACTGTAGGCTGGAGTGACAGTAGGGGATGCTGGTACAGAGCCAGGCTTCCTGTGGCAATAGAGATGAGAGAATCCCAGGGCAACAGAGGCCAGGGGCCGCATCAGCCTTCAGAAGTCACCTGGGCATTGCCTTAAAGGGCTGTGAGGCTGGAAATGTATAAAGCCGCCTAACCTGCAGGAAGCTACGAAGACGGCTCTAAGGATATATGATCTTGGCGGCCAGAGAGATGGGCCAGTAGCAGAACTATTGTTTAATATATTTTATCACAAAAGGTCAAGGATGGATGATCATAGACTGGGGTTAGCCACCTCCATGGAAAGTCAAAATCTCTTGCCCAGGTTTTACGCCCAAGACAATTCAAAGACCCAAAACGCCATCAACTACAGGACAGGCCAGGTCTCATGCAGGAAGGTCCTGCAATGCCAGGTCAAGTAGTTGTAGTAATGATATCTCCATCCTTTCCCAAAGTGAACTGTGGTCATTTGTTTGGTGACCATACTCCACTCTGGGTACAGAATCCACGCTGACCCCGAAACCAGTGGCCTGAAGCACCATCAAGGCTCCCTGCAGAGTAGGGGCACCTGGGAAAATCCATCCTAAGACAAAAACCTTCTATAGAATTCTGAACAGAAAATGTGACCTGTGCTTACCCTAAGATGGTCCACTGGAATGAGTTAAAGCCCGCACAGAAAAGTACTTATGGTTTTATAATTACTTCTGACAAAGGCAAAGATGAGAAAAAGGTTATTGATGCTAAATCCAGGTAAAATTAACGTCAGAATCAGGAAAAAAATATACGGACGTAAATGATATGTGAATTGTCGATTCTTACCTGTGCTTTCCTTGGTTTCTCCACCAGCATGCTGAAAGAGGTCCACCCACATGCTGAGGAAAGCATACCTGGGAAAAGTAAGAGGAAACCGGCAGATCAATGAACAAAAGTCACTCGCTGTCACCTTGAGAAAGGTACCCCCAGCATACACTGTGAGGACCATTCTATTCCTACAGCAAAGGCAGAGGGAGCTGACGGGCCTATGTTTATCCATCCTCTTCCTTTCTCATGCATTTGCTAAACGTTGACTGTGGCATCTCTGGGGGTAAAATATGGACAGGGAATAGGCTACCCACCAGGAGCTCATAGACTAGCTGTGTTTTGGGGTCCCCAAGACCACCCTCAGTCACAGTGTGAGTTCAGCAAAGCCATGACTGTAACTCAGAGTTACAATTTGGTACAGTGAAAAAATACAGATTAAAATAAGCAGTGGAAAAGACATGTAGGGCAGAGTCCAGGAGATTCCAGCACTAGTCTTCAGGTGTCTTCTCCCAGTGGAGTTGTGTGGACAGCATTTAATTCTCAGTGGCGAGGCATGACAACCCACACGGACTATAGCCCACCAGCAAAGCTCACCCTGGCTTTGATGCCCAGGGTTTTTACTGCGGAGTCCATCCAGATGTAGGCATGGCTGACCAGCCCCTCCAGACACTAAGATGTTATCGCATGGCTAAGGGCCCACCATAAATCACATTGTTACCATAGACTCTCTGGTATGGCCCTAGGGTCCCAGGTAAGCAAAAATGTTCTTATTAGGCCAAGACATTCCAAGGGCTTAGAGGTGACCTCCCAGGAGTCAGGCAAAGGTCTGACTTGGAAAGTGCAGGATGCGGACACCTGCTGAGTTAATTCTTTACTAAACACTGTTTCCACCAGGGCTTTCCTGGGTCTACGGCTTGCAGACAGCCGATCTTGAGAAACCTCAGCCTCCATAATCATGTGAGCCAATACCTTATAATACCTTAAAATAGATCCCTTTCTTTCTTTCTACCAGTACCTATTTGTTTAAATCACTGACGTTGAGAGTCTGTTTCTAGCAGCTGAATAGCTTTGTGGCCTTTACTTCCAAGGCCACTGAATGGATCTGGGTGCTGGCTTTCCTCCCAGATTTCTAGAACCAGTTAATGAGACTCTGGTAAAATTAAATGCCTTGTTTTCTGGTAAAGGAGAAAGGAACTGACTAGAATATTGTTGCCATCCAATAGTCTCAGGTCCAGCTGGTGATCATTTAGGATCAATCAGAGAAGTAATCCTTTTACCAAGAGAGAGATGAGTTATCAGGATTCAGGATTGTATCTAATTAGTTTTCGGTGGGTTGCATTTTCTCCTTCGAATATGAGGGATGAAAGGGAAGTACCTGCCTACCATGAGCTTGGCCGCTAGGAAGCATCCTTTTCTAGGGCCATAGTTTTCTGCCCATTTACTTTAGTTTCCATAGTTTTCTCTACCCACTTTATTTTCCCTCAGATCTTGTATGACTAAAACCCTCCTGGAATGCCAGAGGAGAAAAAGATGCCTCCACTCAGGAGTGAGCTCCCCTTTACTAGAAGCAATCAAGCAGATGTCAGGTACCTTTTGTTCACAGCTGCTGTGAACAAATAGGAAAATTCTATTGTAGCTGTGAGGCACGGCTCTCCTACAGCATCTGGCGTCAGCCGTGTGACCTGTAACAAGCCATTTTACCTGGGACTCATTTTCCTTGGTGGCAAAATGGGAGGGTGCATGTTGTATAGGTGGCAGGATGCACAGCATTGCACAGGGTGTCTCTGAAGCCCGTCTACCTTCAGTCATCCTTAGACAGTCTTTCTGCAGAGCAGACAAACACACCCAGCCTCTGGTCTGTCCTTTGCCCCCATTTCGGAGTTGCCGGGATATTCCTCTAACAGTCACATGGCAGTGCCAGCACTGAGAGGATGTCCTCTGAGCACTGGGATGGGTACTTTCCAGACAACAGCCATCACAGGGGTAGGTTTCTTTTCTCATTGCACAAATTAAAAAAAAAAAAATGTTTGGAGGTTAAACAGTAGAGAATTAGGTAAATTCTGCCAAGTGGAAAGCCATATTTTAAAATTCAGGTGCATTCAACATGCAGGCTGGAGACCAGGCAGGGGATCAGCAGGGCCAGGAGAAGCTCAGGAAGGATGCCCAGAAGGCCCTGCTGGGTACCAGACAGGAAGCAGTCAATGCCCATCCATCACCTCCCGGCAGTCGCTGCTGAGTGCAGCTAACCACAGATGGGATGATGACATTCCAAGTGGGCAGGGGAAGAGGCGGAGGAGGAGAGAGATGAATCAGACCCCCCGCAGCCTCATGGCACAGTTCCTCCTCAGCGGCTCCGAGGCCAGCCAGCCAACACCGGGATTGGCAGGAGGGTCAGAAGTGTTGATGATCACAGTAGGCACACGATGGCTACCAGGGACTGGGGCTCAGAGATGATCCCCATCTGACAGTACAGTACAGATGGGAAAGCAGAGGCTCCAAGGCTCCGAAGCAGAGGCTTCCTGACATCACACAGGCAGCCCCTGAACACGAGTTTGTCTGCCTGCCATTCCCCCCGTGAACAGCTCTGCTGTGGACCAGGATCTCTGAGAACTTGAAACTGTCCTCTCACTCCTTTAGAGTTTTTCATCTAATACCACTCTCAGAATGAATCTGTTCATTTGTTCAATCATTCATTTCTTCCCCAAACAAACATGTCTTGGACGCTTGCCAGGCATCGGGTACCACACTGAGGACGGGAGGGCAAGTTTGCCCCCTTTCGCTTACAAAAGTCGTTGACAGGGATTAAAAGAGTCCCCTTTTCTTCAGGCTAAGCTTCCCTCACGCGGGTAGACCTGCAGAATGACAAGTAATGTGAAGGGTCAAATCCAAATTTGATCAACGATTCACACGCACACCCCCTACACCCTAGTCTTCAGCACGATGTCTGGCATAGAATAGTGGCTCAAACAATATTCTGAATGGATGCATCTCTGCACATCCGTGCTGGCTTTTACTGAGCTCTCACTAACCAGCACTTTACCTGTATCATCCATTTCCTCTGCTGTCAGGGTCCCCATATTGCAGACAGACAGGCACACCTTGTTTTATTGCACTTCACAGATGTTGCATCTTTGTTTTACAAATTGAAGTTTCGTGGCAGCCCTGCGTCGAGCAAGCCCACCAGCGCCATTTTTCCAATAGCGTTTGCTCACCTCATGTTTCTGTGTCACATTTTGGGAATTCTTTCAATAGTTCAACCTCTTTCATTATTCTGTTTGTTCCGGTGATCTGTGATCAGCCATCTTTGTTTCTACTGCAACTTGCTGAAGGCTCAGATGATGGCCAGCCTTTTTAGCAATAAAGTAGTTTTTGATTGAGGTATATACGTTGTTTTCTTAAAGAATGCTATTGTACACTCAGTAGACTGCAATATAATAGAAGCAAAACTTGTATAGGCACTGGGAAACCAAAAACATTTGTGTGACTTGCTTTATTGCAGTGGTCTGGAAGCGGACCCGTAATATCTCCGAGGTACACGGTACTAACACTGTCATTTTGAGGTAAGAACATTGAGGCTGAGAACGAGGCTTACTCAAGGTCAACAGCTAGTAAGAGGTTGGAACAGGATTCAGTGTAATTCCAGAAGTCTCCTTCATATCCCCACACCACTCCACTTACAGGGAACTCCTAAAATAAGTCCAGAAGAATACACTTGAAGATGTCGACAGTGGTGGCCCTTGGGGTGATTTTCACCTTCATTTTGCTAATCTGCGTTCTCAAGTTTGCTCAGAAAGCATCGCTCACGGGCTTAAATCTCTTATACGAGTATACTACTCACAGTTTCTAACCTGGCACGTATAAGTGCCCAAGAAATGGAGATGATGATCACAATTTGCCAAATTTGGGGGAAATTAAGGTAAAGTACGTGGTGATCTGCCACAGAGCTTGGTTTGTTGCAGACGCTTTCTGATGCCCTTTCTTTCTATTGCTAAGAAAGGAGAGACCGCGTCCTAGCTCAGAATTTTCTCAGCAACAAATACCAGAGCCCTGGCTTTGGGGAAACGTTTTGCAGGCCGCCCCGCCCCCCCGCCATGGTGTCAGAACAGAGGAGAACCCGTCAGCTGGACCATCACACGTCCCACTGCCCGCATGTATGGCAGACCCGTCAGCAGGACCCTGGAGATGGGAGGAAGTTAAGGGCCCCGCAGGGGGTCCGGGGCTGGCCCTGCGGGGGCTGCCTGCTGACAGCTCTGCCTCCTCCCACCCACGTACACAGCGTGGTCCAGCTGCAGATGCATAGGACGCGTGAAGAACGAACGCTTCTCTGGTGAGCGGATGAAGGCCCGGAACTCCACCCCACTGAGAGAGAGAATGTCAAGACCCCAAATTATCACTATGTGCGTCCGGCCTCTCAGAGCCCTTTGGTGTGAATCAAAAGAGAAGGAAGAGAAAAGAGAGCTGCAGAACATTTCCCTGGATGAAAAGGGCTCTGGGCAGCCATCCCAGGCAGCCCTTAGGAAGCTGGGGTAGGAGCCTGGGAGACAGGGAAAGTGAGGAGACGTCACATTCTTCAGCACCAAGGTGTGACTCGAAGGCTGGAATTCAGGTGCTTCAGCCCTCCCGCCCCCGCTTGGCTCAGCTGATTTTCACAGCAGCTCTGTAAGTTTAGTGATCTTCCACCTACGAAACGAGAGGCCCAGAGAGGGCAAGTCATTTATCCACCATCACACAGCTGAAGCGGCAGAGGAATGTTTGCACCAGGCTCCTGGCTTTAGAGCTGGCTCCTTTCTGATAAGTGTCTGGTTAATGGTTGTCTGGTGAGGCAGACTCTGAATTTCATCCTCACATACCAGAGAGGGAGATGAAATAATGAGGTTTTTTTTGATGTTTGGGGAAAACTGATGCCCAGAAAATGGAAGCGAGTTGACCAAGGTCACAGCCCCCGGACGAGACAGAACTGGGATCAGAGCCAGGACCCCTGAGTCATGTGCAGACCTCTTTCCACACAGATGATGGTACACAATTAAACATTCTTTTTTTTTTTTTTTTTTTTGGATGGGGAGATGGGGAGGGGCATTGCAGGGGAGAGAAAGATTTTCCTTAAACAGAACCTTTCTCCAAAGTCCAAAATGTAGAACAGACAAGGGGCAGGGGCACGGTCTTGCCCACCGCAGTCTCTAAGGAGCATCCTGGAGCACATTTTAAAAGCCACCCTCTGGTCCCTTAGCACACAGACTCAGACTTGGAAAGCCCACGAGCATCACTTGATTACCAACTTCTAGCTGCCAGTCAGCTACGCATGCCAGCTACCCAGAACCGCACACTATACCCATATTATGCTATTGAACCCTCACGACAACCCCACAAAGCAGTTCTGATAAATGTGGACGGGTGTGCGCTGGATTTGCCTCTGATCTAGGGAACGCATGAGGCCGGGGAGTGGCATCTGGGCAGCAACCCTTGACCAATAGACTAGACAGAAGGGTGTAAGAGACTGGTGAGAAAACGAGGCCGGAGATTCTCTGCCCGGGGGGGAACCACCCCTCCCAGCTTTCTTCCCAGACACGCCCAAATGGGTGAGGAGCGGAAGGAAACTGTACTTGGGTAGCTGCTGGGCCTTGGATGGATGGAGATGCTGCATCTCCTGTCTGTGTCCCTCACTGTGGCTAAGTGACGAAAGTCTAAGTTTGCAAATCTGCATTCACTGTGTGTCAACACAAGAGCAGAAAAATGGGTCCCTGCCCTCGTGGGGCTCACATTCTAGTGCGAGAGACAGGCGTAACTAGGACCTGCCATCGGTCCACGTCTTTGTTCATTTCTTGAGCTGATGGCCGCTGTTGGGAACTAAGGAGAGTGACGCAGGGGCGGGCTTGGGGGCAGAAGCCACACACTGGGGCAGCCCTGCGGGGAGGTGGCTTGTGAACAGAGACCCTAGGGTGGAAACTAGCCTGCAGGATAAGAATGTCCAAGGCAGAAGGACCAGTAAGGGCCTCCATGGGTCCCAGAACAGAGAGTGCATGGAGGAAGGGGCCCAGGTAAGAGGACATTGAAGGAGGCCAGGCCATGTGGGGTCTTGTCACTGAGGTGCTCAGCTTGGATTCATCCTAAGCTAAATGGAAACCCAGGGCAGGCCTTGAGCCAGTCAGGGGTTCTCCCGGCTGCTGTCCTTATTAGCTGTGATACTGGGGTGTCATAAGCTCCAGCTCCAACACCCTGGGATTCCAGAAGTCTCAGGGTTTCCTCCTCCCCACGGACCAGGCACCAGTAGGTGTCACCAGAGACAAAGTCTTCGCCATTGGTGCAGATGGTGGAGAGGGTCTTGCAGGATCCGCAGTGTATGCCGGGGATCATTAAATATTGTTAGCTCTAACAAATGTGCAAAGCAAGTACCTCCACTATTCCAAGGAGAAAACAGGCTCAGTGAGGTTTCATGAGTCACCCAAAGCTAACAAAGCTCCGCATTGGTGGGCTCAGGGTTCGAGCTGGTGTTTGACTGATGCCCAAGCCCCATCTTCCCAGCACGTGGAGCATTTATGCAGAAGGAGAAACCCCACACCAGTGTGGGGGCAAGGGGCCACCTCTTCTGAGAGGCTACCATCAGGGGGAGCTTCTGGGGGGCGCCGTGAATCATCCCTGCTAAGCGGAACTTGTGGCACTCTGATAACAGCCAGGGGTGGTGGCGGCCATGTATCAATCACAGACCAGCAGGATTCAGAGGTGGTGTCCATCAGGACCCTAGACATTCCTGTTCACGTTCGTTCACCTTGGGATGTGGCGATGGTTAAAGTGATAATAAATATCATCTCATGTGCTCTCCATTCTTTAACAGGAATCAAACCCACCCCGTGCTGGCTCACGCCTCACTGGATCCCTTTGTTCACACAACGTTTATCCAACTTCTACTACAAGCAGCCCTTCTCCTGGCTGCTAGGAAAAGAACAGCGAACGGAAGACAGCAAGCCCTGCCCTCTTGAGGGTCACTTTCCACCTGCTGGATTGAGTTTAATTTGTTCAACTTCCCCAGGTGGGTATAATTACCCTCATTTTACAGATGGGCAAATTGAGGCTGAGAGATTTAACAGCCCACCCAAGACACACAGCTAGGAGGTGGCAGAGACAGGATTCAAACGCCGATCTGGCTGACTGTTGGGGGCTTGTTTCTACCCTCAGTCACGACACCCCCCTGGGAAGGCAGTGGGCAGCAGTGAGCCCTGGGGAGCCTGAGCTCATTTAAGCCCCAGGGAACAGAAGTTCTACTGCTCACACGTGGGCCTGTGTGAACTGATGTCTGTTACTCCCCTACAATGCACTGGGTACTTTAACAGGTGCTTCCTATACCCCACTGTCCCCAGGTTTGACCCTCCTATGAGGTACGTCCCCATTTTGCTTAAGAAGAAGGTGATCTCAGAGAGGATTAAGCCATTGACCATAGCCATAGAATTAGGGCTGCAACACAAAACCCTCTATCCGTGTCCCCTAGCTCTGCCTCCCAGGGGAGGAAAGACCAAAGGAGGGAGGACACATCTTGATGGCAGGCACTGTGCTAAGTGTTTCTCCATTGAGCATTCGTGGATTTGAACCTGGAGAGTGTGGGTTCCTACCCACCTGGACTACTTGTTGGCTGTGTCTCAGCCATTTAACCTCTATGTGAAGTGGGTACTATGCTAATATCTACCCAATTTCCTCCTCGGGTGATTGGCTGGTGAGTAACAATCACACAAAGGGAGGCTTTGTCATCAAGCGTACAGCATCATGTGAGTGGTGTTGAAGTCTGAGATGCTTGCGGAAGGTGTGGGCAGATTTGGGCTCTGAGGGACCTCAGCTGCTGCTCCTCCGGGGGCCCTACTACATCCACCTCTCCGATGGCACGTGGGAGGGGTCACAGCAGCCACCATGCAACTCCAACCTGGGGGGGTTGCTCTTTGGAGCATCACCATCATGGCTTCTCCCTGGAGTCTGAAGCATCCTGGCTCATAGGCTACGGGGGAGGGGAGGGGAGGGGCTTTCCCTGCAGGGCCCGCATTCACGCAGGTGCTCTGGGTCCTTTCTGAAGAGTTCCACATGCTGGAACTTCTCCAAGTCCTCTTGGCCTCTGCTGGCAGAGACAGGTGTAAGATGAGGGCCACGTTGCAGTGGAATTTTGCCACCAGAAGGCAGAGGAGAAGGAAGATTCAGGACAGACGTGTTGTGCAGTGAGGAATGAAGCTGAAAGGCACCCGCTTTGGGGTCAGAGAACTAGTTTAAGTGCCTTCGCTGCCTCACATTAGCCGGGTCAAGTACCTGCTCTCCTGGAACCTCGGCTTCCCCGGCCGTTGTATGACACGTGGGGAAGATAATGGCCCACAGGCAGAGTTGCTGAAAGCGTCAAAGGATGATGAGCATTTCCTGGGCGCCCATTAGGCACTTTAAATAATGTTGGTGTTGGTTATTCTTGTGAAATTGCCTGTTTCTTGTTACAACCAATACGTTGGCCATCAGAAGAGTCTGAAGAAACAGGCAAGATAAAAGGTTCACCCACTTACCCAGAAACAATCAATGCGAATATAAAAATACATGTAATTTCAGATAATTTTCTACTTGAATATGATTACTTACCAAAAGAGTGGAATCATAGCATACATACCTATTTATAACCTGCTTTTTTCTCCACTTAACAATCTCTCGTGACCATTTTCCCAGCTCAGTAAACTCATTTCTACTATGGCCTTACAGTGACCACAGGTGTTTTATTACACGGATGGTGTACATTATTGAGCTGATTCCTAGGTGTTGAAAATCAAGTGCTTCTGTAAGAAAGAGCATTACATTACATTAAAAACCATTCTCTTCTTTATTCCCAATACTCACACGACAACCTTGTGAGGTGGGCATTATCACATTCACTTTTTAAATTATATAATATTGGAAAGTGTGTTATAACTCATAAGACATCACAGAGATATGGCATCAAAGGTTTGTTACGAAGAGGCCCCAGCCTCACCTTTTCTTGGGCATGATAATACCCATAACAGCAGCTGAAAGCCTCTGGAAACACCTTGCAAAAGCTCTTACACACACACACACACACACACACACACACACACACACACACACACACACACTCTGAAACAATATAGTAATATGCCCAATTAGCAAAGATCAAAAGTCTAAGGATATTCATGGTGAGTGAGGACATGAGAGCACTGGTATTCACATGCTCTACCAGAAAGGCGTGTCAGCTGCCACAGTCTTTGGGGAGGTTGTAAGAGCCCTTATGAGAAGGGTGTTTTCCCTTTGAACAATTCCAAGTCTTATAATTTATACTAAAGAAAACAAAAAGAAAAAAAGCAGACATAAGAATGTTCACTACAATACCGCTAAGGACAAAAATTTAAAATATGAAAAAGCCCAAATAACCATCCATATGGCAATGGGAATGGTTAAATACACACACACACACACACACACACACACACACACATATACATATACAGTGGAATTCCAGACAGCTCTTAAAATGGTGGCTATAAAAATGTATTTATATTTGTCAATACGAGAAAATGTTTCCAAAATACTGTTGACTGAAAACCTTACGTGTAATGTGATAATCTTCTTAGTAAGAAAAACATACTTGTGTATCTATGTAAGCATATATGTGATAATGCTTGGAAGAATAGGCTTGAGAAAAAACAGGGCTCCAATCTAGAAAGATAAGATTATAAAGAATATTTTCATATTATCTGGCATTTTCCAAATGCACTGTGTGAATAATTTATTAACTTTAAAAAGGAAAAAGCAGCGAAGCTTTGAACACAAGACGCATGCGTGTATGTGTGTGTATCGACTTTCAAATCTGATCTTGGCCCATTTTGCTCTTCATTCTTTGCCCCCTGCATCTTTCTGTTTTGCTTTTATTTCTTAACAGCTTTATTGAGGTATAATTTGCATCAAACAAAGTTCACTAATTTTGTAATTCTACAGTTTGGTGAGATTTGGCAATATATACACAGTCATGAAACTACCATCACAGTCATGATATAGAACCTTTCCACCACCACCAAGAATTCCCTCTGATCTGTTCTGTCACTATGCATTTACAGTATTTATCAGTATGGTTTGGTTAAAATCTACTGTCTTGCTATTCATTTTCTATTTGTTCCATCTGTTTTATATCACTCTTTTCCTTTTCCTGCCTTCTTTTGGATCAATTTTTAATTTCATTTCATTTCCACTAATGTCTCAGCTATACCTCTTAGCTTTACTTTTTTTTAAAGTGGGCATTCTAGGGTTTCAAATAATGTTAAACCTCTTCATATATTTGCACTTCACATAACTTTAAAACGCTGACAGTATGCCTCCGATATCCTTTCCTGGCCTTCATGCTCTAGTTCTTATACATTTAACGGCTATGTTTGGTTTAATCCCACAATTGAAATTACGTTTGCTTTAAACATTCAATTATCTGTGAAAGGTACTGAAAATAAGATATATCTTATCTTCACTCAAATATTTACCATGTATGGTCCTTTCATAAGGACCTTTGTGTGAAGGGTATAATATGCCCTTTTTCTTTGGGTGCTTTAAGATTTTTATGACTGGTTTCCAACAATTTGATTGTAAGATATCCTGATAGTTTAAATTTTTTTCTTGCTTGTTGTATGTGAACTCTTTTTTGGATTTATGGCTTTTACCATTTGGAAAATTTCCAGACATTATTTTACACACTTATTTTTGGCCTCTCTCTTCTAAGGACTGCAACTGCATGTGTGTTAAATAAATTGATGTTATGAAAACGGCCCCCGATTCTCCGCTCATTACTTTCCTCCTTTTTTCCTCCCTGTGCTTTGTTTGGAACGGTTGCTATGTGTTCAGCTTACTGCTAGTTTCTTCAAGTCTATTCTGTTGTTCATTCCAACCAATACTTTTCATTTCTGATACTGTATTTTTCTCTCTAGAAGCATTTTTAAGATATTGTAATACTTCCCGTTTCTCTCCATCGTGTTTGTTGTTATCTGTCTTCTTAATACGTGCCACAGATTTATAATAGCGTTTTACTGGCCTTATCTGATCATCTCTGTCATTCCTGTGTCAGTTTCTATTGGTTGATTTTTCCTCCGGTTCTCAGTTGTATTTTCCCGCTGCTTTGCCTACTTGATAGGTGTGATCGAATTCCAGACGTTGTGTTGGTGCTGGATTTTGTAGTATTTCTTTAAATAGTGTAGGCTTGGTTCTGGCATGCAGTTCAGTTTTGGAGAGCGGTCATCCATCTGAGGCTTGCTCTTCAGCTTTGTAAGGGCAAGTCCTAAGAGCCTTTAGACTAGAGCAGATCTAGCCACCTTCCTAAAGCGACGCCACCCTGTATACACTACCGAATGCCTGAGCAATACAAAGTCAGGTCAGTCACCAGCAAAGACTTACGAGGCTTCCTCTGCGGTCGAGGGTTCTCTCTCTTCTCTTTAGATATTTTGCTCCACAGATTCTGTCCCCTTGACGGCCCCACCACCTCTTATTCCTATCTTCTCAACTTAATGTAACTGCTGGGCTCTTCTTGGGTCACCCCTCTCTTCACCGCAGCCTGGAAGCTGCCATTAGGTTATAAACTCAGAACTGCAGGGCTCACTTTGCTTTCCTTTATTCACATCTTCAGGGAACTCAGTCCCGTGCTTCATGTTTCTAATGTCTAAAACTCATTATATGCATATATATCATGTGTATATTCATTAGGATAACATAGATATATACCCAAATGATATATATATACCCAAATGATATATATGATATATATATATATATCGTATATATATATATATATATATATATATATATATATCCAAATGATATCCAAATGATATCCAGTTTTCTAACTGTTTAAAGTGGAAAATAAATGTGGACCCTTTTACTCTCTCCTGGTCATAAATGGAAGTCTCCTAAATTTCTTTCAAATCCATGTCAAAATCTGTATACTGCTGATCTGAGTGAAATCCCTGCCTTGGCAGAACTGGTCACTAATAGAACAAAAGCATTTTGAGTGTGTTTGCCCAATTGTTAGACCGAGAGATCTTTCTTGGGAGCGTTTCTTCTTGACACAGAAGCCTGTCCTTTTGCCTCGAGGGCAATGGCGTCTCCAGCGCCTTCAGGATAATTGTGGCCCAGGGCCAGGCAGGGCTCAGTCTTGGGGGCTGTAATCCTACAGCAAATTTGTTTTAAGGCTGCAAAGGGCTTACGAGTTCAGGAGGCCTCGCCAAAGAGCCCTTTGTAGCTTTTAAAAATTGTCTCCTAAAGGCCCAGGAATGGACTAAATTGTGAGTATGTGAGAATAAAGTGTGATGTGGCAGAAACATTTCTAAAAGGAGCCATCAAGTGTCCTGGCTTCTGGCCCCTGTGACTTTGGACGACTCACCACATCCCTCTGGGACTCCATTTCCTCCACCATGTGAATACAAGTTTGAGTACGATCATTTCGACAGTCCTTAGAACTGTGTGAAACGGCACCTGTGCATCCAAGTATGAGGGTGGGGTTCTCTCAGTTGGCTTGTAAAACTTTATACTGAACCTCATTTTGCACACGTTAAAGGGGGCATTGCAGACGGAATTGTACCCCCGCCAAATTGATATGTTGAAGGCTTAACTTCCAGTAGCTCAGAATATGACCTTGACTGAAAACAGGATTATTGCAGATGTAATTAGTAAAGTTAAGCCGAGGTTATACTGGAGGAGTCGGGGGCCCCTTAATCCAATGTCATTAAAAAGGGGAACTTTAGGCACAGACATGCATGCACGTAGAACCCTGTGTGAAAGGAAAAGCAGAGATGAGGATAATGTTTCTACAAGTCAAGGAACTCCAAAGATTGCCACAAAACCGGGAGAAGCTGAGGGTTCCTTCACAGCCTCAGAAGGAACCAACCCTGCCCACACCTTGATCTTAGACTTCCAGCCTCCAGAACGATGAGATAATACGTTTCTGTTTCTTAAGCCACCCATTTCGTGGTAGGGAGCCCTCACAAACTAATAAAGGGAGAAATCCATGACGTAACTTAGATTTCACTGTCTAGACTCCTGTAAGGCTCCAGCCAAAGTCATCATCATCACCACCAACAGAAAATGTTATAAATTGTAAAAGGTACGTAAACGTGAGGACTTTGTATTTTATTTTGAGGTTCAAGTGACCTAGTTTGAACTTGGAGAAGGCTTACCCTGGGTTCTTTACCCAGTTCACTGTGCGCCTTTGTGTAAACTACTGAACATCTCTGTACTTCAGGAGAATGGGGGAAACAATCTCAGAATATTAGCGTTGTGACAGATTCTTAGGAAGTGGCCCCAATGACCATGCCTCCCTCAGTAACCCCATTTGTGCAGGTTCCTCCCATGGCGAATCAGGCTGTCTTTCTGGACCAGTGGAACACAGTGGGTAGGATATCATGCAACTTCCAGAGCGCAGGCTGGAAGAGGTGTTGCAGCTTTTTGCTTTTGCTGTCTGGGAACTCGGCCCTGACAGGGTCCCTTGTGTGGAAGCTGGTGGTCAGGGAAGGCTTTCCATGTGAGGAGAACCCAGAGCCAGGTATTCCCTGGAGTTCTGAGGGGAAGCTTTGTCATCTACCCCGCCCACAGTGGCCCCTGAAGACACAGTCCCAGCCTGGCTGTCTCTGTACCTGCAGCTCCAATCAGGGCGTCTTGCTCGGAGCCACGAATCATTCTGAATGATTTGAAAGATCGAGAGAATGATGTCTTAAGTGATCTCAAAGCCCTACATTTCCACAAGTGTAGGAATATAATTTGGAGGAAAGAAAAAATTTAGAATCTCTGAATATTATTTTACTTTAGAATAGATCTTACAATACACCTACAATCTTTTTGGAGCACTTTCAGAAAGAGAAAAATATTAAGTGGTTGACAAGGGATTAAGTTAAGAGCAGATTTCATCTACCTAACAGGTCTCTGATAAAGTACTGAATATTAGGCAGGCAGGCGAAATCATCATGGGGGGATGGAGAGGTGGGTGAAGTGATACGTGACAAAGGCAGACGGAGAGTTAACACACTGCAGCCTGGGGGCTCGCACACCGCATGGTCCCCTGGGCCAGGGCCTTGTGGTGATGAAAACCATGGGCAGAAGCAAGGAGCTTACCAATGCGTGTGTGTGTGTTTTCTTTCTGCACTATTTTCCCGAATCATATGTTACGTCGATGAATCACTAGGTGTTTTTTAAAATGTAATAGCTTTATTGAGGTATAATTCATGTAACATAAAATTCACGTGTTTTACAAGCACAATTGAATGATTTTATCGTATTTACAGAGTTGCACAACTCTTTCCGTCATCCAGTTTTATATCATCTCTATCAGCCCATCAGGGTCCTTTACAACCAATTGTAATCACTTCTCATTTCCATCCCCAGACCTAGGCAAATATTAATCTACTTTCTGTCTCTGTAGATTTTTGACATTT
The DNA here is from genome assembly GCF_963924675.1 of Phocoena phocoena. NCBI lineage: Eukaryota > Metazoa > Chordata > Mammalia > Artiodactyla > Phocoenidae > Phocoena > Phocoena phocoena. Next base: position 77,083,759 of record NC_089235.1, read on the forward strand.
CATATAAATAGCACCAGATAATAAGCCTTTGCATATCGTTTCTTTCACTTGGCGTAATGTTTTTGAAGTTCATCCTGTGGCATGTATCAACACTTTATTCCTTTTTCTTGCTGAATAATATGCCATTGTATGAATGTACCACATTTTCTTTATCCGTTTAGCCCCTGGTGGACATTCAGATTATTTTCACCTTTTGGATTCAAGGAATAATGCTGCTATGAACATTCCTGTCTAACTCTTTGTGTAGACATGTCTCAATTCCTCTTGGGTAGATACCCAGGAGTAGAACTGCTGGGTCATATGGTAAATCTACACTTAGCTTTTTAAGAAACTGTCCAACTGTTTCCCAAAGTGGCTGCACTGTTTCACATTCTACCCGTGGAGTAGGAGAATTCTGGTCTCCCCGTATCTTCACCAGCACTTGTTTTTACGTGTCTTTTTGATTATTGCCACCCGAGTGGGTGTTAAGTCATATATACCATTGGGGTTTGAATCTTCATTCCCTTAATAAATAATGATGTTTGGTATCTCTTCATGAGTCAGTAGATTTTTTCTACAGTAATAAACTACCTCAAAACTTAGTAGATTAAGACAACTACTGTTCATTTATCCTAAAATTTGGGTTGGGTTCCACTGGTGTCCCTTCTGTTTTCAGCTCTACTGAGACATGTCTCTGTAGCGGTTGCAGTTTGCCTGGGGCTGGCCGGTCCACGATGGCCTCAGCTGGATTAGCTGGTATCTGCACTGTGGTCCCTCCTCTCCAGCACTGTCCGGGGTTTGTTCACACGGCCACTGGGCCGGCCCCTAAGAGGATGAACAGAAATGTGCAAGTTCCCTCCCGTCCCGGGCTCCGGGGCACAAGGCCCCTTCTACGTGCAAATCAAGCAAGTACTTGGCAAGTCACTGGACCTCTCTGTGTCTCAGCTCCCTCACCTGTTAAACAGAGAACAGTAGAGACTTCATAGGGTTGTCAGAGGAATTATATGAGGTATCACATGACAAGAACTTAGTGCCCAGCACCCCTAAGTGTGCAATCCCTGCTCTTTTTCTTATTTTTCAACCCTCAGTTTCTTCACCTGTTAAGTACCTCACAAGTTTGCAAGGATGACGTGAGATTAATGGAGGTGGGGATGTTTTACAAAGTGAAATTCACTATGTGATGTTTGCTGTCCTTGCATTTTTAACGGAACACTATGGAGAAGGATAACAGCCTGAGCTACACCATGGACACAGGTGGTGGTACTGGGGATTTCATTGTCCTTTTTGTTTTCACTCATTCATTCATGGGCTGGGCATTCTATTGCGTGCTGGGCCCACTGTCTAAAGCATGGCCTGCATCGAGCTTGAAGTCCAGTGATGGAGGCAGAAAAAGGTCATTAAATATGACGGAGTCAGGGCTTCCCTGGTGGTGCAGTGGTTGAGAGTCCGCCTGCCGGTGCAGGGACACGGGTTCGTGCCCCGGTCCGGGAAGATCCCACATGCCGCGGAGCGGCTGGGCCCGTGAGCCATGGCCGCTGAGCCTGCGCGTCCGGAGCCTGTGCTCCGCAACGGGAGAGGCCACAGCAGTGAGAGGCCCGCGTACTGCAAAAGAAACAAAACAAAACAAAAAATATGATGGAGTCAGTGTACGGAGCCCAAGATGAGGGTTATCAAACCCAGTCTAGGGAGAAGAGGAAAAGTTTCCTGGAAGAGGGGATGCCTGAACTACGCTCAGAAGGATGGCTGGAGAGTGGGCAGGTGGGCAAGGCTGTGCACCAGTAATAACATTCCCCTCTTCCTAAATCCCTCACAGGACGAGCGAGAGCACGAGGTCTATTCTAGAGGGAAGTCGAGCGTCTCAGAATTGGAAGGTGATGGGCTGGCGAGAGCTCAGGCTGGAGAGGTAAGGTGGGATTCACGGGGAGAGAGGGCTTTCACATTTGAAGGAAGGCATCTACCAAGGCAGCCCGAGCCTTCCTTTGTGACTTAGAGGAAGAGCTCGTGCTTTACCGGGAAGGCCTCTGGGGACCAGGGCAAGTCTGCAGGCACGGGGGCCTCCTTTGATTTGCTTCCAGGCAGAGATCCACAGCAACGTTAGAGAGGACGGGCTAGAACAGAAGAGGGACCAGTAAGGGGGCCGATGCAGCGGTCTCAGAAAAGGCACAGAAAAGGGGAGAGGTGCCTGTTCAAGCAGAAGACTCCAGGGCGCGGTGGGAAGTAGGTTGAGGAAGATGTGTGGGGAGGAGTCTGGTTTGAGTGACTGGGTGCCAGTTACTGAGGGGAAGCAACACGGGCTTGGAGCAGGTGGAGGGCAGTAACGAGTCCAGGTTCGGACACCTTGATTTTCAGGTGTCTGTGGGACATCCAGGGAGGCCATCCAAGGGCAGGTGAATACATACATGTGTCCTTCAGGAGAAATCTAGGCTGGAGGTGGATTTGGGAGACATTATCATAAAGGATACCAATGGATGCCTGGAAACAGTAAGGGAAAGAAGAGGAGGAACAGAGGCCAGAAGGAATCTCTGGGTTATTTTCACTATACTTTCACCCCAACCCAGGGAAGGCTTACATTTCTTCTCCATCATTCACGTTCTTTCCCTGATTTTCCACTGACTTTATGGTGGAGAGTACACTGCAGTGTGTTCTCACACACATAAAATACTGAGTAGAACAGGGTGTGCGCAGGTGGAGAATCATTTTTATATTCTTTTTTTTTTTTTGCGGTACACGGGCCTCTCACTGCTGTGGCCTCTCCCGTTGCGGAACACAGGCTCCGGACGCGCAGGCTCAGCGGCCGTGGCTCACGGGCCCAGCCGCTCCGCGGCATGTGGGATCTTCCCGGACCGGGGCACGAACCCGTGTCCCCTGCATCGGCAGGCGGACTCTCAACCGCTGCGCCACCAGGGAAGCCCGTTTTCATAATTCTTCGTTCTGGTCCTCAGCACCGCAGGAGGTTTACCCAGGTAGGTAAGCTCGTTTAATACCCTTAGGAGGCATCCAGCAAGACGGCTAGCATCACCCCTTCTTTACAGCTTAGAAGACTAATGCTCAGAGATGGCAAGTAATTTGTTCAAGGTCACAGAGCTATCTAGCAACAGAGCTAAGGTTTGAGACCCCCAAGAAGGGATGGGGGAAGGGCAGAGAGACAAAATCAGTCAATTCTACTCAATATTCTGTAATGACCTATATGGGAAAGAATCTAAAAAAAGAGTGGATATATGTATATGTATAACTGATTCACTTTACTGTATACCTGAAACTAACACAATATTGTAAAACAACTAGACTCCAATAAAAATGTTTAAAAAACCCGGTGTCTGCCGACACTTCTACACATTACTTCATTTAATCACCGAAGTCCCTCCAGGAGGAAAGACCATGACACAGGTCCTGTGAGGTGAGGCGTGTGCTCCTCCCCCAACCCCGTGCTCAGCGCACACTGCCTACCGCCATATTGGATGGGTGAATGGATGGATGGACGGATGGGCTTAAATGAACAGCCACAAGAGGAAAACGGGATTTTTGAGCCATAAAATCTGTCACTATGCTGCAAATTACAGCCAAATTAGCAACAGAACGAAGCTGGCTCAGACTTCTTTGTGGCCTGGTCATCATTCACCAAGTGTGTGTAATGAACAACGTAGGAACAGGGTAAAGATAGCCTCATCTGTCTCCCAGGGTTCCCTCGTACGTCTCTGTCTGGCCCAGAAATAGAAACAATCCAGCGGCTCCTCTGTCATTCTAAAGAGCGTGCAAATGGATTTATACTGGGAAACATTCAAGAGGGGGAACCAGTGATCATGAAGGCTTTTCATTTCATTTCCCTTAAGAGATATTATGCTTTGGGATTGAGTGTGATCAGAAAACCTCGTCCCAAATGCCCATCAACCTTATTTCAAAGGTGCCAGTTGGGACGGGTGTTTCCAAGGAAGTGCAGGGTCAGATTCACGTGGCGTACAGAGGCCCGTGAGAAGGAAGGGGAAGCTGGAGGACATGCAAGTCTGGCTGCTTGGAAGGGGTGAGCAGAGCGCTTCTTCATCCTCTGCCAGGGGTTCCTGAATCTTTCACAAACTGCTACTTGAGCATCACCTCCTTCGTTAGGACTTCGCTGACCTCATCCCTTTCTTCTCTTCATAGAATTTGTCACCCCCTAATTTATACCTCAGGAAAGCATAGGCTTTGGAGTCAGAAAGATCCAGTGTTATGGATTGAACTGTGCCCCCCATCCCCCAAAGGATGTGTTGAAGCCCTAAGCCCCCCAGAGGCTCAGAATGTGACCTTATTTAGAAATAGGGTCTTTACAGAGGTAGCCAGGCCAAAATGAGGTCATTAGGGTGGGCCCCAATCCAATATGGTTGGTGTCCTTCTGAAAAAGGGAAAATCTGGACACAGAGACAGACACACACAGAGGGAAGATGATGTGAAGAGACATAGGGAGAAGACCGTGTGAAGACAGAGGATTGAAGTGATGCATCTACAAGCCGAGGAATGTCAGGGATGCCAGCACATCGCCAGGAAGTAGGAGAGAGGCCTGAACTGCCTTCACTGTCCAGTAGGAACCAGCTCTACTGATACCTTGATTTTGGACTTCCAGCCTCCGGAACTGTGAGAGAATAGACTTCTGTTGGAGGTACTCTGTTACAGCAGCCTCAGGAGATAATACACTCAGGTTCAGTAAAGTCTCCAATCTAACAGCACTCTCCCCACCCTGGATCCCTATGAACGTGGAGAGGAGACCTGGGGAGGGATTCCTGGGTGGAGAGAGGGCTGCCGTGGGGCTGCCCGCACTCCGTGGTCCAGCGTGCCAATGGAAACAAAGGGGGGAGAAGGATCTAGGCATTGTGCTGGGACCCAGACAAGATGCCCATTTGCAGAGCAAGAAAACTTCTGCAGTAAGAGGATGAAACATATCATCAGATACAGGAACTGAGAGGGGCTTGGGAGAGATCCAGGCGGAATGGCACTCCATGGCCAGGGGGATGTTCGGTGAAGGGGGTCTTGTAAGGCCTGGGGAAAACGTCACAAAAGCCCCATTAGAGAGGCAGCAGCTGAATGTCTGATCAAAGTGAGACAGCCAGGAGTGGACCACACCATGGTCTCCAAGGAAGGAGGGATCAACTGTCCTTCTTCTTCCACGCCTCCCTCCCTCCAGCCCTCTGAGAAGTTGGTGCCAACAGAGGAGGGGCAGGGGGAAGAGGTAGGATAGAGTCAGTCCTATGTTCGTCTCGCCCCAGGCCCCTTAGGGCGGGGATCAGGTCTAGATACCGCAGGGAGAGAGATGAGATATTAATGGGAGAGTTTAGCTTTGAACTGAACTTGACTAGACTTTTTAATAACCAAAAGTGGCCTGAAAGCCACAGAACATGTCCAAGGTTTGTACAAAAATGGGAAGTATAATTTGAGCAAGTATGGTGGAAAGCAGAGATTGGGGAGAACTATAATTTATCCAACTTGTAAGGTACTGAGTTTAGGGAGTTCAATGTTATTGACTCGGAAGCAGATTGACACAGCTAAGAGTAATTGAAAACTTGCCCTACGACCAACTCATTCTCAGCCTGAATCTCATAATCATAATTGGTTCTATTCATCTCTATCAAAAATCTACTATGTAACAGCTTCTGAGACAGGCTGTTTACAAGCACAGTTGTCTTAGATCCTCACAACAGCATGAAGCCATAAAATTGTTATACTTTTTTTTCTATACAAAGGTAAGATCAAGAACTTTCATAACAGTATGTAGATAGACTCCCTTCTCCCACAGACATGGGGATAAAAACTAAGGATCATACACAGGACTTACTTTCAAGAGTAGCAAAGCTCCAGAGGGGCTTTCGTTCTCAACCTCGGACCGACTTCTGCACCAGTGCTGGGGCTGTGACTGGAAAGAAATGGGAGGCTGCAGTGCTATGCAGATGTGGAGATCCTGGCTGAGGTACTTGAAAAACTTTCATCTCAAAATTGCTCAAAACCTCTGGGCTGTCAGGCTTGTCCCCTTCCTTCTTACATAAGACTACCCCTTAAGTCATTGAAGATGACACAGGAGTCTCTGCATCACAAAAAATAATTACAGGGCTTCCCTGGTGGCGCAGTGGTTGAGAGTCCGCCTGCCGATGCAGGGGACACGGGTTCGTGCCCCAGTCCGGGAAGATCCCACGTGCCGCGGAGCGGCTGGGCCCGTGAGCCATGGCCGCGGAGCCTGTGCTCCGCAATGGGAGAGGCCACAACAGTGAGAGGCCCGCGTACCGCAAAAAAAAAAAAAAAAAAAAAAAAAATTAGTCACCTTCCATGATGGCTACCGGACCAACAGCTAGCATTAAGTCACAGCTGGAAAATTGCTGGGTTTGCTGGTTGAGGACAGGATCTCCTCCCCGAAGGAGCTACAGGACCTGCCAACGTGTACTGAACCGGATGCCGAGGGTACCAGCCCAAGAAGGATGAAACAGAAGACTAGGTAAGGAGAATTGAGAGGCACAGAACATTCTCTCACAATACAGTGGTCAATTCCCTTGCAAAGACCCCACACACTGCTAGGATAGCTCTTGGAACCCTGGAGAAATTGGTGCCCACGAGTGACAAGGAAAAGTCATGGCAGACATTGGAAATAGGATCCAAGGTTCAGAGAAGTGGGCGCTAGAGTGGACATGTGATATGTCTGGAAAATTCACCAGCTCTCTACGCTCGCAAAAGGGGCTGGAGGACATTTCAGTTCACACAGCCACAGTGAGACACGCACTGGTAAGAAAAGCACCAGTGTCATCGAGGAGCTTGTGGTTGTCTCCAAGGGCAGGATGACAGTGGCGATGCTGGCACACTACAGAAGGAATAACAGGATCCTTAAATGATAAGGCCATTGATTTTGTATCCTGTGAGCCTAGTTGCAGGGCAGGAATAAAGAGGCAGACGTAGAGGATGGACTTGAGGACATGGGGTGGGAGGGGGAAGCTGGGGTGAAGTGAGAGTGGCATCGACATATATACGCTACTGAATGTAAAATAGCTGGTGGGAAGCAGCCGCATAGCACAGGGAGATCCGCTCGGTGCTTTGTGAGGACCTAGAGGGGTGGGATGGGGGGTGGGAGGGAGGCTCAAGAGGGAGGGTATATGGGGACATGTGTCTGCATATGGCTGATTCGCTTTGCTGTACAACAGAAACTAACACAGTACTGTGAAGCAACTATACTCCAATAAAGATCTATTAAAATAAGATAAAAATGATAAGGCCAGGTGGCAGAGCTGGACTGTTATAAATAAGGTGGGAACATTGACCAAAATAAGCAGCGGATCAGAGTGGCAGCTGTCTCTGTGACCCCTCAGAGAGCTATAGGGATGGTTGTTAGCACATGGGTAAAGACACATGGGCAGCAACAAAGTTATTGTTCAGTCTAGTAAGTCGAAGAGATAGCAAGAACTGACAGCCAAATGCAATACCTGACCCTACACTGGATCCTGGGGAGGAAAACTGCTATAAAGGACATTCTGGGGTCAACTTACAGAACGGGAAGGAAGGGGACAGAATAGATTAAAATATTGCACCCGTGTTAACTTGATTGAACTCGACAAAGCAGAACTTCACAGACGTGGCGGAGGCTGGTCCGTGTCCCTCAAAATCTCAGGTGATTGTCGGTCCTTCCTCCTGTTTGGTGCTTCTTACCCTGGCTTCTAGCTCCTCGTTGACGTTGTGTCCTAAAACTCCCGAGACCACTACGCTGTCTACGTCCTTTAACCCAATAATCCCCACCCCTCATCCAGAATTTACCTGAGGGGAAGAATCCCCAGTGCGGAAAGCCGTACACACGATACCTATGTTCATTACGGTAGAAAGAGGGGCTTCGTTAAGTATGGATTTTCCAATTGGGGTGTTACAAAGCGATTGCAAATGGTGTTTATTCACCCTAAAAGCATAATTAATATTGCTATATAATCAGATGGCATTGAAAGATTGCATCAGTGTTGTGAAGACAATTCTATTAAAGCCATGGATGTCTGTGGCTAGGAATTGGAAATTAACATTTGAACACCTACTATGTGCACCGTGCTCTGCATAATAGCTGTTCTGCTGCCACCACTTGGCTGCCTTCAGAAATGAGAGCCGTCAGAGTCTTAAACAGGGAAATCTGAGACTACGGAGGCAGGCCGACTTTCCCAAGGCCCCTCAGTTACCACGTGATTGCCGCATAATTTGAACTCAGTGCCCTCAGACTTTTTAAAATAAAAAGCCCTTATTTTACCTCCCACTGTGTTATCTAAAACATACCGAGAAATAGGGTGGTGGGAATACAGGTAATTTAAAAAAAATATTTTAACCGTTTTCCGATACCACTGACGGAAAGACAACCGTAGTCAGACATAAATAGTATTCACAGCGAAACTATGTTTCCAGCTCCAGTTCAACTCTCTCCAGCTAATTTCTCAACCTGAGCACTGTTGACGCTGGGGACCAGATCATTCTTTGCTGCCCTGTGCACTGCAGCATGGCGAGCAGCACCCCTGGCCTACACCCACTAGATGCCAGGAGCACCTCCTCTCCAACTGTGACAACAAAAATGTCTCCAGGCATTGCCAGGGGTGCCCTGGGGCACACAGTCTCCTTGGCTGAGAACCACTGAGCTAATCCATTTGCATCCAAGGTCTCTTCTCTTGCATCAACAGGGCTCCGTGTAAGACATCAGCCCTCATCTCCTGGTCATCACTGAATGAGCCTCGTCAGCTTCCACCCGTGGTCTAGGAATGAACAAAAGGCCATAAAAGCAGCAATTCTTGGGGTTAGGGCAAGGCAGTCTCAAATAAAATATTCCTTCCAATTTTACATCATCGCATCAGGAAGGATTGTGGAAGCCGTTTGTGTTGGAGATTATGATTTCTGAGAGAGGAATCACTTTGAAATCTAAACATCATGGCACGAATACTGCTCCAGAAACATATGTCCTGAGATGGGCTGTGGACCGGCTGCCAGCTGGAGCTCGGTCCTGCCCTGCTACGCGTTCACTCGCTCACCCATTTATCCACTGGTTCGTCCTCTCTCCATTCAACAACTGTTGGGTCCTGGGCGAGCCACGGTGGGAGAGATGTCGGTTTGCCCTCTGGCTCCAAGGACCCTCACCTCAAGCGAGAATGCTGGAGGAACAGCCTACCTCAGTCCTGAGGTCTTGGGAGACCTGCGTTGTGGTCCTGGCTCTGTTCGTGACACATGGTTCAGGAAAATCACCCCTCTCTGGGGTTCAGTTTTCTCCTCTGGAAGGTGGGAAGACTGGACTTTCCCATCACCTCAAACAGTTGTGTTCCTGACAATTGCAGCCAATTTCATCAGGCCATCGATTCTGAGACATGGGGTGGTCTCTAAAACAGGGAAATTACCCGCCTCAGCTGGGCTTGCCTAAGGGGTATCAAAATCAATCTCGTTTTCAAGGAACTCCTTCCTGACCCATGGACACGGGGCTCGTTTCCACCTGTCCTGCTCAGACCTATGGACCCATTCGGCCCCGTCTGGAATTCGGACTCCACAGCTGGTTAGCATAACCACCATGAACACCCCACCCCCGAAGCACCTAGACCCCTGACTGATCCCCTCCTGGACCCACCCTGTGATTTCCTTCCCTGACGAGATGCCAATCTCAGCTTTGCATTGTTGTTGTCTTAGTCTGTTCATCTTCATTTTATTCTTTTCCCTCTGATAATCCTCATGGCCCTTTCTATCACCTTATGTCCTTCTTCTCTTTGGTGAACTTACACGTTCTTTTCTTTGCGTGCTTGGTTTCATTTGTTTTAAGTACTAGCTTTTTCTGGGCGAAGAGTCAGGCATCCCTCAAACCTGGTTCTGCCTCTGCTCCTTGTGTTCAAGGGGTGCTCCTGGGCAAGGCTCTCAACCTCTGTGAACCTTAGTAAGTTCATCTGAAAAGTGTGGGTCCCAATTTCTTTATCATGGGACTGTCACGGGGCTGAATGGGATGGAGCTACGGGCCTGGAACATGGAAACTGCGCTGTCAGTTTTGGCTGTTCACACCATCCTTGTTTCAATTACAAGTAGAGGAAGAGATGAGTGGGAAAGGCAGCTCTTTGCAGAATCACAGTGCCTCTTCTTTGGAAGGAACTTTAAAAGGACACCTGGTACAGGAGAGCTTTCCAGGCCGCCACGCAGCCTCTGTCTGAACACTCGTTATGGAAGCCTCCCTGCCCTATGAGGCTGTCCCTTCAATCATCCACAGTTCCCCTTTGAAATTTCTTATCTTCTGAGCAAGTGTGTTGCCAATAACCTCCAGATGCTACCTTGGTTCTCCTTGGAGATTGAAGGAGAGGCAGTTACTCCATGCTCAGACCCCCTTGGCAGAGCTGGTGCCCTCCTCCCCCAGTTCCTGAGAGTATCATCCCCTTCTTAGGGGATGCTTTTGGTTGATAAGAGCTACCTGGCTTGGAAGGAGCTAGGAGGTCATGTCCCTACCCCAGAGGCGTGGGCGGCCACAGCCAGTGACTCACTGACATAGCAGTTCAAACACATGGCCCCATTGCCACAGTTGGGACGGCTCTGTGGTGCCAGTCATGCCCCAAGCTACCCCCGGGATCAAACTGAGGACACACTGCAGCTGAAATGTCTTAGCTTTGACTCTGCCCTATTCTGTAACCTCACTTCCCCCTTCCTAGCTCCTCTGAGCTCTCCATCAATTGATTACTTTCACAGAAGTCCCCATCTCAGCCTCAGCTTCAGGAAACCCGCCTAAGATGGGGACTCAGAAAATAAATCATCTGCGTGACAGCCCCTCATCCCATGACAGCCGTGTCCAAGGAGCCCTGAGAAGTCTTGCCTTTGAAGCCAAATCTGGCCTCTGCACACCGACATGGAATTAAATCTCGGAGACAGAGTTTTGGGTGAAGTAGAAAAGGACAGCTTTATTGCTTTGCCAGGCAAAGGGGGCCATGCGGCCTAATGCCCTCAAACTGTGTATCCAAACTTGGAGAGGGTAGTGAGAAGCTTTATAGCAATGGTTCAGAGAGGGCGTGATCAGCTTGTGGACACTCTTCTGATTGGTTGGTGGGGAGGTAGTGGGAGTCGGCATCATCAACCTTCCGGTTCCACCCGGTCTGGGGTCTGCGTGCTTGTGGGCAGCGCACAGTTAACTTCTCCCACCTGGTGAGGGTTTCAGTGTCTGCAAAACAGCTCAAAGATGTTGTTGTGTGTATCCCTTGAGGGGGAACCAGGACCCTGCCTCAAGGCTGCACTATTGTTTCTGTTGACTGTTTGTTCCTCCCTTGTCTTGCATCCCCTCCCTTCCCTAATTAACAGCCCCATGAATCTGCCCCTTAGAACTCAGGGAAAGTCATGGAGGCTGAATGAAGCTTATTTCCTATAATCAAAGAAATGGGGGACCCAGAAAGGCTTTTATGCACAGGAGCCCCACAGAGCTCAGTTACACCTTCTCCACACTCTCACCCTCTCACTTTATACCCCCTATGATATCCTGTATCCTCTCACCAAGCTCTTCTATCACCGCATGGAATGACTTCACCAGAAAGAAAGACAGAGCCCAGATCATCTAGTCCAGAGGTGGCAAACTCAATTGCTTAAAGGGGCAAAGCTGGTAATATCAACCAGTAAAGGAGCTTGGTGTAAGACACTAGGGAGGGGTGGGGACTGTGGCTAATGGAGAGCACATGGTCTCAACTAACGCAGGCCTGCTCCTCAGCTCCAGTGGGCTGCTTGCTGCCTTTGAGAAATTAGAGCACCATGATGCCAACCTGATATTTCCAGAGAAGTCAGAAATTCTGCTTTCATTTTTTTTTTAATGAGAAATCTCCTGAACTTCACATATTGGCAACTTAAAAAATTCTCAAACCCTATGTAAAGTCATCAGACTCTCCTTATTTTAGTCCAATAGTTCTTATTTTGGGACAGAGGAGCACATCTACTCCTTGGTGACAGCTTTGAACAATTGCCAGTGGAAAATTATGCCAAATTTTGAATACAATTGAGAAGAGTCTAGGAAACCCAGAAAAAGAGCAAACCCCCGGCAGAATCAACAAGTGGGGTGGGGAGTGGGGGGTCACTGATGGCATTCATCACTCTCAGAGGTTTTTCTACTTATTTTAAAATAAACTTTACAGGGTACATTTTAGCGTACAGTTTGAAGGGTCTTGATAAGTAAGTACACCATCAAGATATAGTTACAAAATCTTATAACTTGTACAGTTTCTCCTCCGCTTCTTCCAGCCCAGGAAAACACTGATGGCTTTTTGTTACTTCAGTGCTCGATTTGTTTTTCCTAGAGTTTTCTATAATTGGAATCATACAGTGTCATTTTGTGTCTGGCTTCTTTTGTTCAACATAATGGTTTTGGAATTCATCTGGAGTGTGTATGTCAGTAGCTCCCTCTATTTTTATTGGCAGGTTGTATTCTATTCTACGAATTGCCACAATTTGTCTATTCACCAGGTGATTATTATTTAGCCACAAATTCTGGTCATAATAAATCCTTTCATAAATAGGTTGCTGAATGTGCAGCCATAGATTTTATAAAAAGCTGTAGTGGTGAAGTGGATACACATTCAATTAGGACACTGATTTTTTTTTTTTTAGTTGGATTTTGAGCTTATGATATCAACATGAAACAATGACATTTGCCTCTTAGATTCAGTTCCAAAATGTAAGGAACAATACTACGCCATAAAAGCCATTTACTCAGCTTTATGAATGAATTTTTCATTTGATATTTGAGCAGATTACATTTTTAAAGTTCAGACTGGCTGTCTGTCTGGGGGTCTAAACCCTAAATGATTAATAGCTTTCTTCTTTACTTTAGGTCTTACAGAATTTGTCTCCTTACTGATAGACTTTCTGAAAATTAAAACCATTTATCATTTAAATAATTTTTAATGTTAAGTTGATACCTTAAAAAATGTTTGCTTTTTTTCCCTTTCTTTTTTTAAAAAAATAAACTTCCTAGTATGAACACATATCAGGTGGCTTAAACGAGCAGGGTTAGTTCTTTTTCCTTCTTAAATTAACAGACTTTTTCTTTTGAGCAGTTTTAGGTTCAGAGTAAAATTGAAGGGAAAGTATGAAGGGATCCCACACACCTCATCCCCAGAGCACTGCCATCAACATTCCCCACCAAAGTGGTACATTTGTCACAATTGATGACCCTCCATAGACACTTTATTATCACTCAAATTCAAATTTTATATTACGGTTCACTCACTATACATTCTCTGGGTTTGGACAAATGTATAACGACATGTGTCCACAATTACAGTATCCTCCAGAGCAGTTTCGCTGCCTTCAAAATCCTCTGTGATTCGCCTGTTCATCCCTTTCACTCTCCACTCCTCTGACAACCATTGATGATTTTACTGTTTCCCTAGTTTTAATTCTCCAAAGTCTCATATAGTTGGAATCAGAATGTGTAGCCTTTTCTGTTTGGCTTCTTTTACTTAGCAACATAACTTACAGGTTCTTCTGTGCCTTTTCATGCCTTGGTAGCTCACTTCTTTTTAGCACTGAATAATATTCCACTCTATGGATGGACCACAATTTTTTATCCGTTCACCTACTGAAGGATATCTTGGTTGCTTCCAATTTTTGACAATTATGAAAAAAGTTGTAGTAATACCTATGTACGGATTTTTCTGCGGATGTAAGTTTTCAGCTCATTTGGGTAGGTACGATGAAGCATAACTGCTGGGTTGTATGGTAAGAGTATGTTTAGTTTTGTAAGAGACTGCCGAACTCTCTTCCATGGCGACTAGCATTTTTTTTGCGTTCACACCACCGATGAGTGAGAGTTCCTGTTGCTCCACAAACGCTCGTCAGCTTTTGGTGTTGTCAGTGTTTTGGATTTTAGCCATTCTAATAGGTGTATAGTGGCTTTAATTTGTTGTTTTGATTTGCAATTCCCTGGTGATGTATGATGTGGAGCATCTTTTCCTATGATTGTTTGCTAGCTGTATATACTCTTTGTTGAGGCGACTCTCAGGTTTTTTTAATCATAAAGAAAATAACATCTGCTGTACAACCGCTGTGTGCCCTCAGTTGTAACTTTCAATTCCCCTGCTCACTAGATTATTACCTCCATTTCTCAGCTGAAGAAAGTGAGGTTCACAGAGGCAAAGTTCCCAAGCCGGCAAATGGCAGTGTTCCAACTGGAAGCCAGCTTCATATTCGACGGTGAGCGCGATGCATTGGAGCTGGATGCATCATTTAGAAGCTTGTCAACCAATAGAAAGCCCTAAAATGTAAAGCTTTCTCAAAATAACTCTTCCATTTAAACTGGAATGGATCAACAGAACATGAAGCCATGCGATTCTAACAGGCCGAAGTCTGGCTTTCTATAATTCTGCTGGGATAGAAATTCTCGATGAAAAACCAACTGTGGTCAGATTGGTTTGAGACTGAGATGACTGATGGAGACAAAGGTGCTGTGACAGTGGCCCAATTAAGTTCTGCCCTGGAGAGGCAGGTGAGGTACCAGCCCTAGGGACTTGCTGTGCCCAGACCCTGAAGGTCACTTCTCAAGTCTCAGCGGGAGTGGGAAGAAGACAGGCAGAGCAAGCATCCCGTGCCTTTGACGCACCATCATAGTGATCTAATCAATTGCTGTGACGACCATACAGAAACAGGATAGGAAAGCTATCTGGCTGAGACACCGTTGGGACGATCTCTCTCTCTCTTTTTTTTTTTTTTTTGTGGTACGCGGGCCTCTCACTGCTGTGGCCTCTCCCGTTACGGAGCACAGGCTCCGGACGCACAGCCTCAGCAGCCACGGCTCACGGGGCCCAGCCGCTCCGCGGCATGTGGGATCTTCCCGGACCGGGGCACGAACCCGTGTCCCCTGCATCGGCAGGTGGACTCTCAACCACTGCGCCACCAGGGAAGCCCGGGACGATCTCTTAGGTAAGAGTTCAATTTAGACAAAGTGGGCTAAGTACGTTGACATAAACCTGAAACCTCCTTTTCTTGGGAGGCCATCCTCCTTTTTTGCACAACTCTCCAAATTGTACAACAAATTTCTTACCAGAAATATGGAAGAGGCCGGTATACATCTGAGTTGCACTTCTTAAGTATTGACAAGGTGCTCTTCTCAGGAAGCATGTGGTATCAGTTACCGATTATTAAAGTAGCAACTCCCCAACTACGCTTCACCATTTGAAACAAGCTGCTCAACCCAAAGCTCTTGCTGGGGTTTCTATCACTGTATTCAAGTGCTCTGTGGGACCAGAGGTGACAGGTGCGTTTCCACAGACTGGGCTCCATATGAACTTTCTGGGAGGTGCGTACTGGTCAGCTCAGAGCGTGCTCAGCCTGGGGATGACGGGGACAAACCCGTAAAACAGTGTAAGTTCCCAGCCCATTCCTCCAGAGAAGGGAACCAGAGGTCTTACCTGGCAGGAGGTGTCCTCGAGAAACGTCAGCCCCAGGCAGCCCTCCTCCTGGGGGGTCGCCTGGTAGCACATACTTAACCCCCCAGATCAGCAGTTCCACCTTTTGAGAGGATTTCCAATAAGTACTTTCCAAAACAGGGGTACAGAAAGAAATAGCTTAGAAAATTAATAATAACTAAGCAAGTAAAGGTCAATTTCAAAGAAAGAGTAAGAGACAGATAAATGTATTATAAACAGTAGATCGAGAAGCAAAAAAGAAACAATCACCCTTCGTCCCATCACCTAAAATAAATCAGTATTTTGAACACAGCCCTTCTCTATTTTGGGGGGTTTTTTGCATTAAATTTGCTTGGAGAGAGACGGTCCTTTTTTTCTTTTTTTGGCCGCACCATGGGGCATGTGGGATCTTAGTTCCCCTCCCCGACCAGGGATGTAATCTGTGCCCCTTGCAGTGGAAGCACAGAGTCCTAACCACGGGACCACCAGGGAAGTCCCGAGGCAGTCCTTTTAAAAATCTAGGTCTTCTCCAGGATTTAGCTGAAAATTACATCTGAGCTATTCACAACTTGGTCGGAAAGAGATTCTAAGATGAACCTAAGACACTTAATGGGCTTCCAAGGGAAGAAGACACAGGAAGGATAAATCTTGTGACTTAAGAAGAGAGAGGTTCCGCGTGTGGGCCCCGCACAATGGTTCTGATTGAATCAGTAGAGTATTTATTTGGCAACATAGTATACCCTGCATGCGTGTGCGTATGTATGTATATATATGCCAATAACTTTATAAACTATGTAGAAGAGTGATGTATATCTCCCAGAACATTTAACAAAATTGTCACAGACACAAGTGTTTCATAAAAGCTTGGAAATGACTGCCTTTGGCTAACTTATACAATATTAGGACGCGTAGTTGCTTCATTATCAGACAAAATCATCCTTCACGCCTGTTTTACAGATAGGAAAACCAAGACATAACTTGAACGAGTCTCGCTAAAATAGTGCGAAATGAACTGAAAACCAGACTTTGTGAATGAACTGTACCTTTACGGTCAAGACAGAGGGTCTGTATCCATGCGTGAATGTTCACAGCACAAAGCCTCAAAGCATAGATTGCCGTAGTAGCCACTCCTCCCCTCCCATATGTTTCACAGTAAGATGACAGGAGTAATTGTTCTGCTTGGGCGCATAATTCTAGAGATAAGACCACAGGTTTGCTAGTTATCTCATGTACAAATCCTAGTCAATCTGTGCCCCAAACTCTGTAAGACTCACTCTTGCCTCAAGTGAACAGCCCCCTTTCTGAGGCATCCAGAGGGGATGCCCATACTAAGCCAAGCTTTGACTGGCCACCAGTTTCCCTGGTCATCTTTGTATGGGGTCTTCCACAAAGGTAATTTCACTTTTAAACAATGGATGTCATATGGAGGATTTTTAAGCCTTCAAAGACCCATTATTTCAGTACTTCACTTGATAATATCCGCTTCCTCTTTGCTCCATTTTCTTTTCGTTTCAAGAGTAGAGAAAATTCACACAAAGATGAGATTTGGGGGTCAGAATCCATTTATTCCTTTTCATAAAATTGCAGACTTCTCTTTTAAGAAACGACATCTGTGTCTAGCAAAACATGAAGTAGGATTCGCAATGTCTCTCTGTTCCTGGAACCCAGACTCTTCAGTTAGAAGCAAATGATCAGTTGCCTGGAGTCCTTGGTCTTCTGTGATGCCAGCCTTCCCCTGCCCCGGCCCTCACTCATATCTGGGCCCTGGGTGGCACTACACAGGGGTCGGCCACGGTGAAGTCGTCCCAGCCTGGCTCTGTGTTTCACCGGAGGGCCCGCACAAGGGTGGAGGCATCAGTCTTCAGATGACGTCTGGGCAAAAGCGGTTATGACTGCAAATTGAATAAGTGATTTCCCCCATGGAGCTGAGACGGTAATCTTTTCTGCCTTCACCTTAATGGAATAAAAAGGGCCCAAGTGTCTTAATTTCCTCTGGGAGGAGGGGGTGGGGTGTCTGGAATGCATGATCTACTTAAGGAGATTCTGGGTCAGCCCCCTCCCCCATCGCAGGCTCTTCTCCCTTCAGCCACCTCCGGAGGGATCATTTAAAAATATAAATACAATTGCATCACCCTTCCCGGAAAGCCTTCAAAGCCTTTTCTTCACACAGAAAATCAAATCTCAAGTCCTTCCTATGTCCTCTGAGTTCCTAGCGATTTGTCCAAGGGCCCATTTTCAACCATTTTCCACTCGCTGTGCTCCAGCCACAGCTGTTCTTCCAAAACACCCAAAGTTCCCCCACTTCGGGGCATCACAGGCTGCACTTCTTCAGACGTCCTGCACCCTCACTTCCTTCAGGTCTCTGCTCCAAACCCACCTCCTTCCATAGTCCTTCCCTGACCATCCTTTTTAAGCCAACAACGGGATCACACCCTATCTCCTCGCCCTGGATGTCTTTTCTTACTAGCAATCATCACTCCTTGGCAATATGCTCTCTCCCATCAAAATCTCCCACTCAAATATGAAATCCCCAAGAGCAGGCGCCGTACACCCAGCACCTAGAACGGTGCCTGACACTTGGAAGGCGCTAACCACTACACTTGTTGAATGAATGAAGTCAGTACAGCCTACTTCTGTCTCCTGCTGAGAGTCTCAAGTTTCATCGGGGGAAGAAACGATAAGAATCATCACACCCTGCTCAACATCATTAATCATTAGAGAAATGCAAACCAAAACTGCAATGAGGTGTCACCTCACACCGGTCAGAATCAAAAGGTCTACAAACAGTAAATGCTGGAGAGGGTGTGGAGAAAAAGGAACTCTCTTGCACTGTTGATGGGAATGTAAATTGATGCAGCCACTATGGAGAACAGTATTGAGGCTCCTCAAAAAACTAAAAATAGAACTACCTTACGATCTAGCAATCCCACTACTGGGCACACACCCTGAGAAAACCATAATTCAAAAAGAGTCATGTAGCACAAGGTTCATTGCAGCTCTATTTACAATAGCCAGGACGTGGAAGCAACCTAAGTGTCCATCGACAGGTGAATGGATGAAGAAGATGTGGCACATATATACAATGAGATATTACTCAGCCATAAAAAGAAACGAAATTGAGTTATTTGTAGTGAGGTGGATGGACCTAGAGTCTGTCATACAGAGTGAGGTAAGTCAGAAAGAGAAAAACAAATACTGTATGCTAACACCTATATATGGAATCTAAAAAAAAAAAAAAAGGTTCTGAAGAACCTAGGGGCAGGACAGGAATAAAGACACAGACATGGAGAGTGGACTTGAGGACACGGGGAGGGGGAGGGGTGGGCTGGGACGAGGTGAGAGAGTGGCATGGACATATACACACTACCAAATGTAGAATGGATGGCTGGTGGGAAGCAGCCGCATAGCACAGGGAGATCAGCTCGGTGCTTTGTGACCACCTAGAGGCGTGGGATAGGGAGGATGTGAGGGAGACGCAAGAGGGAGGGGATATGAGGATATATGTATACATATGGCTGATTCACTTTGTTATACAGCAGAAGCTAATGCACCACTGTAGAGCAATTATACTCCAATAAAGATATTGAAGAAAAAGAATAAAAGAATCATCACACCCACATCCCATGTGCTGGGTGCCTTGCTCTCGTGGTGTCTGATACTCACACACCCCTGGGCAATGGAGACAAAGGAGACACTGAAGCCAGTTCTTCAGCAATTTGAATTTCAATTCAATTGAGCTCAAAGTGCCTCATCCAGCCACCTGGGCAAACGCAGCATCGGTTTCTTTCCCCAGGCTTTAAAGAGGACAGAAGCAGGTGCTTCAATAACTGAATCTCAAATCCACTGAGCCCCCTGCCCACTCCTGCCCTTGAACAAGTTCCCCTCTTCTAGAATCTCTGGGCATCCTCAGAAGGTAGGAGGTGACCCACGTCCATGGATCGACCCTGTTCCTCTTGCCATCACAGCGGGCAGCTTCAGGCCTCCACAGGCCCCCAGACCCAATGCCGAGGACCTGACCGTGAGACCTCTGTGGCTTCCCCATAAGGGCCAGTCTGGCTGTGCTGAGGCTTCTACGAGTCAGGCTGCCCTGGCTTTGTTTTTCACTGAGTGGGTGATTCAATCTCTCCTGCCGATGACAGAATATCCCCATGATCCTCATGGGCCCGTGTCTTTACAATCGAGAGGGACTGTTGGAAAATGTTCTCTTTAGAAGAGAGGAGGAACAAGTGACCACCATCTGTGCTGTTGCCCTCTTCCAGCCCATGTGCCCCTCTGGGCCGGGCCACAGTATCTGACCTCGCTCTTGCCTGCCTTTGAGTTCCCAGCTCCCTCAGTCACGGCTTGCTCCCGTCGCCTCGTTCTTCTTGTCCCATTGACTTCAAGTAAGAATCATACCTGCTATTTATTGAATGTCGTGAGCTTACTGTGAACCCGCGTGAGCTGATCGATTTCCGTTCATTGATCATATCTTATTCTTGTAATGACCCCTTGGGACTGGAAACTCCTATCTCAAGATGAGGAAACTGAGATTTACTGAGATTCAGAGGATTTCTGGTTTGCGGCCTTGAGGCGGGTGAGTGGCTGAGCCATGTCACGCCTTCAAAATTAATCAAGAAACAGAGCATTCAACGTAAACATGAAAGACTTGTTTTTCCCTGGCACCTAGAATACAGTCTCTATGGGCAAAGATGTGTGCCCAGTGTTCGTCTTGGCACTATTTATAATGGTGAAAAATTGGCAATAACCTTAAATAGCAACACAAACAAGCGATGAAAACTCCATGTAATGAAATATTAGGCAGTCGTGAGGAACGGTGATGCAGAGCTATGCTGGTTTTCAGGTAAATTTGCCTAATGTGTATCGTTGAATGGAAAAAGCAGATTATACAACCAGTCTCCCGTCTCGTTCTCTAGAAGTTAATGCCAAAGTGTTTCTTCTACAGCTTTACAGGTATTTTCTGGGCGTTTGAAGGAATTCAGATGCAGAGAGAGCAAAGGAGAATAAATCTGTTTAATAAAATAGAAAAAAAAAAACCCTGCATATGCTGTTCTGCAACTTGCGTTTTTCACTTAATCTTGAGCATCAGTCAATTTCCGTTGATTGAGATCTGTCCTTTCTGTTGAAATGGTCACACTGCATTTTATTTATTTATTCAACATTTACTGAGAGCCTATTACATGTCGGGTGCCGTGCTAAGCGCTAGAAAGTTTTCTCAGATGGTTGAGTGTACTGTTCTTTATTTTTCTCTCCCTCCATTGATGAATATTTTTCTTTTATTTTTCCTGTTACAAACAACACTGCAACAAATTTCCATGTATGTGTGTATTGCTCTGTTGTGTGTCTCTAGACTAAATTCCTAGAAATGGCATTACTCGGCCAGAGAGTAAGCACAGCTTCAATTTCGATAGAATTTTTTTCCTGGACATCTTAACTGTGAGAGTCCAAACAGTAAAGGAATGTGAGCTTTTTCCAGTACAGAGGAAGAAGCTGATGGAGCTTTCAGAACAGAGAAGTCAGTTTGTAAAGTGGATCTCAGCAAAGAAGAAAAGGAAGAAAACCATGGTGTAAGGAGAACATACGCCATACTTGGCATGTTCCATAGATCAGCAAATATTTCCCTCTCTACAGCTGTGTTTCCCAAGAAGCAACATGATAGGTGTCAAAAAATGTTTGAGTAGCATGTAGGGTAGACATTGTGATCCCCACTCTGCGGGTGAAGCCGAGGGGATTAGAACCTTGTTCAATCCCACCCAGCCTGCCAGCGACAGGATTGCCGCCCAGAGGTCACCGAGTCCCCCTGCAGGACAGGTCAGAGGTAAGGAGAATGGTGCCGGGAGATGAGTGAGGACTTGTTTGCAGTGCTGCCCTGCTGGGATGGAAGTCTTAGAGCAAAAGCTAGAAAAGCAAGGACAGAGCGATAACGTCCTGGCTATGGAGTGGCATTCCCCATCCCTCTTGTTTAAGAAAAAAGATAAATCCACTTTCGTAAATCGCACGCCCCTCTCTGTATTATAGGTATCACTCTTCCTTCCCCGTCTGCTGTACAAGCATCCTTTGCCCCGGCCCTCTGGCTGGGCGGTATGAATCATCTGACAAATTGCAAAAGCTCACATCTCCTGCCTGGCTTCTCACTTGCCCACCTTTGCCAGGAGAGGGAAAGACTCCTAACTGACATTCAGAGCGTGAAAAGTAATAGGGCTGCAGAAACCGGTGGAGATTTGGAGCCAGTTACGATGGCTCATAAGGGCTAAGCGTGAGCTCCTCTTCCCAATTCCTCAGTGACAGCATCCCGCTCGGAGCTTGCATTTAATCATGGTGGTAGTATTTACTTCATGAAAATTGGCAAATGCAAGAAAGCAGAGCCTTTTTTATTTTTCTAAAGAGTCGTTAAACACGTACCACTGATGCAAACCACAGAGGAGCCTTAGCTTGCAACTACTGAGTTCTGCCCAAGACCAGAAACTGGAGTCGACATATGATATCACTTATACGTGGAATCTAACATATGATACAAATGAACCTATCTATGAAACAGAAACAGAACCGTGGACATAGAGAACAGACTGGTGGTTGCCAAGGGGGAGGGGGTTGGGGGAGGGATGGAGTGGGAGGCTGGGGTTAGAAGATGTAAGCTATTATACACAGAATGGATAAACAAGGTCCTACAGTATAGCGCAGAGAGCTATATTCAAGATCCTATGATAAACCATAATAGAAAAGAATATTAAAAAAAGAAAGTATATATGTGTATAACTGAATCACTTTGCTGTACTGCAGAAATTAACACATCGTCAATCAACTGTACTTGAATAAAAAAAATATTGATTAAAGAAACTAGTGTTGGAAGCACCTGGCCCCATTTGCACAGGTGTAGGTGGCCACCACCCAGGGCTCACCTGCATGCCTGGTCGACCCAGGTATTTACATGCTTGTGGTATGAAGCGGGGACTAGATCTCCATTTGCAGATGAGAAAACTGAGGTTCAGCGAGACGAGCACGAGCTGAAGGCTCATTTCTCCAACAAGTTCTGAGTGCCCAGTTTGTCTGCCTCTCGGGGTTCACCCCTTTCCACTCCCTCCCTCAAACTACTTCAAGATTCACATCTCTCTGGCTTTGCACGAACTCAGTTCTGTTCCTCCTTAACTGCTAAGTGCTTTTCAGTCTTCCTGATCCCACAGAGAAAGTGAATGCACCGAGAGACAGCTCGGTGGTCAGGCTTGGGTCGGGAAGGGCTCTGGCTTGGAATCTCTGTCTCTCTCCCCAGCCCTGGCCTCCTCCAGGTGACGCTTTATCCCTGAGGGTAGAAGTTGGCTGCAGCAGCCCTGGGCCTCCAATCCAAAGAAAGAACAACTCTTGGTCCCTGTGGTATCTCTCTTAAGATGTGGGATGCTCCTTTCTCAGAAGTACCCCTCAGGGACCTCCCTGGTGGTCCAGTGGTTAAGACTCTGTGCTTCCAATGCAGGGGGTGTGGGGTTCGATCCCTGGTCAGGTAATTAAGATCCCACATGCCATGCGGCACGGCCAAAAAACAAAAAATTTTTTTAAATTCTTTTTTAAATGCCCCCCAAAGCTCCCACTCAGAGCTGACTGTTCCTGATGAGACAAATCCTATGACCAGAGGAATCACATCACCTGTGGCTGAGTCCTTTCTGAATGAATGAATCACTAGCAAAATGTATGGTTTTAGCCTGAATAACCTGTGTCTGCCCTGGAGCTGGGAGTGGGGTCAGCATCTCTTTAAGCGCCCAGGAATGTAGGGGAGAGGGGGCATCTATTAACACCAGGTACTGCAAACAAGGAGGAGGTGGGATCAATGTTCACTAAGCAGCTATCTTTTTTACCTACAGCCCGGATCCCTTTCCAGCATTTAGTAAACACTGAAACAATGTCTGTTTCCATGTGACTCACTTGTTACCCTCTTGCGTCCTGCAGGGCGTGTCTTGATCTGAGCCTAGGTGAATGCCTAGCCAGGAGGGACCAGCTCCCTGTGTCTGCAACTTACCCCCCGCCATAGTCCATCATCAGGGTTTGGAAGCTCACTGGAGATCCTGGGGGAGGTGGATGGCCTCTGCCTTGCTCCAGATACAGTTGACCCTCCGAATCCATGGGTTCTGAATCTGTGGATTCAACCAAACACGGATCAAAACTACATGTTTTTTAAACTCCAGAAAGTTCCACAAGGCAAAACTTGTAAGTCAGCAAATATTCATGTAGCATTAACATTGTATTTACAACTGTTTACATAGAATTTACACTGTATTAGGTATTATAAGTAATCTAGAGATGATTAAAAGTGTACAGAGGATGTGCATAGGTTATATGTAAATACTATGCCATTTTACATGAGGGGCTGGAGCGTTCATGAATTTTGGTATCTGCGGAGATCCTGGGACTAATCCCCCATAGATACCAAGAGACGACTGTATGGCCTTTCCCACTGCTCACCTGAAGTGTGAATTTCTTGCCTAGGAGGCTTCAGAGCTAAAGCAAAAATGGGCTAAAGATGTGTCTACTGAATGAATGAACGAGTGAATGAACACAAGGTTCACGTCACTCATACTTTCAAGGGATGGCAGAGCTGTGGACTTATTGATGCTCTGGGATCCTTCTTCCACAATTACATCAAAAGCTCGATTATCTTGGGGATTGGGAATAGATTACATCTCCATCTGGAACGAACAAGACAAGAAGATCATTAGAATAATGACTAAGGATATACAATCTCTGACATTTAAAGGACACTGTTCGAATCCGGGCCCCAAGTCACTGACTCCTCCAGGTGACATTTCAAGTTTGGAGGGTCAGAACATCACGGAACTAAATGAGGCCTCGGAGGTGATCTCGTCGGACCAGCTCATTCTATACTGGAGGAGGCTGAGGGTGAGGGGAGAGGAAACTTGACCAAAGGAGTTTTAAAAAGCACTGTGCCTGAGGCTGGTTTTCTAGCTCTCACGTAAATGACAGCCTTCTGTGACATTCACAGCCACCTGGGCACCAACCACACTAAGCTTCTACACACAGCACAGGCCTGACGTCATCTGAGCCACGAACCATCTCCCCCTTCTGTCTGAGTTATTCTTCCGCCAGAAAAGGTCTCTTACCTTTAAATAGGACGCAGCAATTTGCACACTGTCACACAGGGCTTTTCAGAGAACCAGTTGTGGCCCACGCAACCCCACCAGGAGTGAACAACAGGAAGTGTGTTTCTTGTTTCATTTGATGATTTCAATCTGCATCCTTTTTCTGTAATAAACTGTAACCATGAGTAGAACAGCTTTCCTGAGTTCTGTGAGTCCTTCTAGTGAATCGTTGAACATGAGGGTGGTCTTGGGGGGACCCAGATACAGCAGCCTGCTCTGTTTATCAACATATCGCACACATGTTGAGGGTGTCATATCAAGATGGACAGAGCATGGTCTGGACCAAGGGTACTGATTTTGTCCGTGAGCTTTAACTGTATGAGAACCCCAAACTTAGCGGCTCACACAATTATTTATGTAGTCAGGCTCGAGTCTCTCTGCGTGCTTCATGTTTGCTAATATCCCACTGACCAAAGCTAGTCCCACAGCCAACCCAGACTCTAGGGGCAGAGAAATAGACTCTGTACATCGAAACGCTGCTAGGCATGGATACAGGGAAGGGAAGAATTTGCAGCCATTTTTATAAGCTACCCCACTGGGACACCAGGAGCTCCCAGGAGCCTGGCGCCACAGGACAGGGACGTGAGAGACAGCAGGCTCTGAGCTGGGTGACTGAAAGCCAGCAGACTTCAGCACACGCTTTTTGGCAGTCCCCACCTGGTGCAAGGTTGCTCCAGCAGCTGAGTCAATAAAAACGATAAATTCCCCACCACTCACCACACATCAGCAAACCACGGTTTATTGTTCGGTTTAAAAAATAAATAGGGACAGTTATTCCAATGGCATCAAGCCCTATCAGAAGTGCCTCACACTCATTGCTTTACAAAATCCCTTCCAAGCCTCTCATGCCATTGTGTCCTCGGGGTAATTTTATGAGTTAGGAGCTGTTCTCCTCTATTTTTAGATGAGTAAATTGAGGTGTGGTGAAGCAATATAAGTGCCCACCCAGATTCATATTCTATGTGTGACTCCAACACCACTCTCTCAGAGCGCTGCCGTACCGCCTTTAATTTAGCATCACAGGCACTGCTCCCTTTTTACAGATGAGGAGGTAGAGGCTTCCAGCAGTTGGTAAATAAGTGGCCATGACACCCCTGAGAGTCACTGCCTCTGTGTGTTACGGCATTCATCATGCACGTATTACTTCCTGTGGGTGCTTGTTCATAGCAAAAGCATGGAGCAGGCAGCAGCGACATGCCCAGGGCTTTCTTTTAAGGAGTACCAAGTCATTAAAAATACATCTTTGCAGGGTTTTGCTCTTTTGTTTGTTTGGGTTTAGGTATCATATAAAGATCCACAGATCTGGGCAAGAAAAATTTCCTTTCATGTAGGTAATTCAGAATATGTGCCACCAAGGGGAATAATCTCACAGTTTGGAGGAAAAACGAAAAAGAAAGAGGCAAGTACAACCAGCTGGTTTGTGGGCATAATTGCAATGCTCGGAACACTGGCCTCTCCCAGGGATAATGCTGGACCCTGGGACCAGGGAGAGGAATACTCCAATACCAGTTTCTGCCTGGAAGACCCGCCAGATGGATAGCGAGATGGAGGATGGAAACAGAGGGGCTGGGGAGGGAGCCGATAGTGGAGTCCTTTCAAAAGTGGGTCTGTTCTTCTCGCTTGTTAGGATATTGGGGAAGGTGCCCTTGCTCTTGACTTTCACCTGCCACCCCAAGCCAGAGTGATGCGTCCTGCTCTTTGTCATGGGACTTGCCAACACTGCCCACTGGCCTGGGAATAGTTTTGCCCTCCTATGGACTTGCGGACTTTGGCCTTTGGAACGCTGAGGAGTAGAGGTCGACCCATTTCAACATGAAACGTTCAGAGTTGCCCCTTTTCTTTGTTTCCTTTGCTCCTTTGATGCTCCCACCACAAGGAGCAGACTCAGCTGTGGGAGGCGACTGGTCCCAGGAGGATGCGACCCTGGAGCAAAGCTGAACTTGACCCCGACCCTACAAATGAGGAATAGAAATATTTGCAGCTTGAAGCCACCGAGGTTTTAGATGTTTATTTTTGGGTGAACCTAAAAAAAAAAGCTAATCAAGATGCATACTTTGCTGGCCAGAAGACCCCTGCTCTGTGCTCTGACATCAAGGCTTGTGTACCCCTTGACCTGGTCCATCAAGAAGTCATGTCTGTTTCTAGGACAGGGCCCCAATTTGCCCAGTCCTGGTGCCAACAGGTGATCAATTCTAGGTGTATCGTTGGCCCTAGTGTGGACCCACACAGTTCACTCATCTGTTTAAGACAATATTGAAGTGGGGGTCCCCTAAAATGTACCTATCACTTATTGTGTAGGGGCACTTTACACAATCCACGTCATCAACACTCTTACCCTCTGGAAGAGCAGATATGAGTAATCTGTGTTATAAGAGCAGCACGATGCATGGCATCTCCCGCTTCCCCCACACCCTGCTCTGAACCAGATGAGATGAGCAGGGCTGCAGGCACAGCCAGGAGCTCGAGTGGCCGGCCCAGAGCCCCGTGCTGGAGGAAGAAAGTGACCAAGCTGTTTCATGGGTCACTTGGCTTAATATGTGGGCACAAGCCAATGATAGACCCCTCAGTACATGGGAAAAAATTATACCACGTCATTCTGGGGGTGGTTGTGAAGGTTTATTCCGATAACATTGTCAAGCACGGACACACAGAGGCAGTCAATCACGGAAGATGTTGGTCTGATTCCTGTTGGAATTATTGGCCTCATCACCATAGCCAGGGGGAGTTGGTGGTAAGCACATCAGGCTACCTGCACCCACCTCCCCTCCTCTCCCCCTGCCCCCTGGCCTTACCTCTGATCTGCTCCCTGTTAACTAACCCACTCCCTCCTGGGTGCCAGTCCTACATCACACAGAGTCCAGGGTGATATACTGAGCTGGAACAACACCATTAAAGTCCGTCTGATCTCCGTACACGGTGTCCCCCACTATGTGAAAGCAGAGCGTTCTTATGAAATCTTTCCTAAGCCAAAGCGGTGTAAAGCAAAGGAACAACTGCCTTAGGACACATCTTGCTAATGGATGCACAACATAAATCAAGGTAAAGCACAGACAGTTCAAAGCTTACAGCGGCTCGATGGTCAGATGCCGAGTGTGGTTCCCGGGAAAGGAGGGAGCTTGGCGGGGCTGTTCTCGCTGCTTTGTGTACTCACTGCCTCTGTCACAGCTTAGCTGCCTGCCAAACAGACATTGAATGTGATTTTCCCTCGTCTTTTTTCGGAAAAGTGAAAATCCTCTTCTGTTAGCCAAAACAGGTACTACTGTAAGTCTTTCATAAAAACGAAATGGTGTAAAATGAACTTTCAAAAAGCAGGGAGTACCTGTGTGTAGCCCTCTTAAAGGTCTTCCTAGTGTCAGCCCCCTTCGCCCCCCCACCCCCAGATGCTCTCTGGAGTGACCGAAAGAGTAATTAAACAGCTCTTTGGAAACTAGCTGTAGCACTTATGGTAAACACAGGGAAAAGCCAAAATCTCTTCAGCTTGAGTCTGTGCACTGACCTCTTGGGAGACTATATATACATAGAGACGCATGTGCACCCCTGCTCACAACATTCTGGAAGGGCAAAGACAGAGAACAGATGAGCCCCTCGCCACAGGCAGAGTGGACAAGTGGGGGTCATCGAGGGATCTGCTGTCCCCAGAGCAGACCCATCTGTCTTAGTTCAGGCTGCTGTAAAAGAATGCCACAGACTGGCCAGCTTAAACAGCAAACATATATTTCTCAGAGTTCTGGAGGCTTGCAGGCCCATGATCAGTGTGCTTGCATGGTCCAGTTCTGGTGAGGGCCCCCTTCCCATTTATAGATGGCCACTTTCTTGCTGTGTCCCTGTGTGGTTGAGAGAGAGGGCTAGTTCTCTTCCTCTTTCTATGAGGGCACTAATCCCATCATGGGGCCCCACCCACATACCCTAATCACCCCCCCCCAAAGGTCATACCTACAAATACCATCACATGGGGGGTTAGAGTTTCAGCATATGGATTTGGGAGGACAAAGCATGCAGTCCTTATTATCACCTTAGCAGAATCTCATTTCTCATCCTCTAGGACAGAAGTTGAAAACTGGCAGCCTGAAGGTCAAACTAGCCTCCCAGATTATGTCTCATTTGTCCTGGGTATTGAAAGATAAATTGATTTAGTGACTGATATTTAATGGTGAAACTATTTCTCAGAAGAATCTAGATGCCAAGTTTGTCTTTAGAAGCAAGACTCTCTGGGAACACTCTTTGTACTTTCCCACTTGGCCACCGTGGGCTGGAGCTGCTGCCTCTCTAAAAGGGGCACGTGATGCTCCCATTTGCCACCTCCCCTTCCCCTCCCAACCCAGAGTGTCATTTGATATCTAACACCCATATCCAGGGCTGCTTCTCTCATAGCTATAACCCAACTAACCTTTTTATCATTTGAATTTGTAACCTGCCCTTGAAGACAATCTCCTCTTTTAATAGATAGGGAAACCACAGCCCAGAAATCAGAAGTGTGGTGAGACTGGTGCATGACACATAAACATGGAAAATGCCATTTTCACAAATTCTTTTCCTTCAAGGTCCACACGGTATCTCCAGAAACATTCTGGCACACAAAACTCTCTCTCCTCTGAACTTTAAAGCACTCTGGTGGTGAGGACTTCCAAGCTCTATAGAATGACCAAATAAGGAATGGCACAGACAAAGATATGGGATACCTTTGTCCCCTTCCTGTTCCCTGTCCCTTCTCCCTGTGCCAGGGGCATTGAAACGTGGTCCTGGTAAGGGATACAGGATGAACACGCCACCCGTGAGAATTCTGGGGCTGCTCATCAAATTCGGGGCATAATTGATTTGACAGCCATTTCCCAAGTAAGTCCATGTCCCTGTTTCTCTTCTTTTGCAGACAGTGAGTTCCTCAGCAGTAAACCTGACTCCCCAGGGAGATCCCGGAGAAACAAATGTGGTCATTAGACAGGAGTGTCTGCTCAGCCAGAATTCAGAGCAGGACTGGGACTCCTTTTCATTTCAGAAGGTGAAAAAATGGTTCTTCTTTATTTCTCTGTTGAGCCACTGGGGGAGAATTTGGAAAATTTATACACACAGACAGTAAGCTTGCTATCAAAGGGGGACTGGTGCTCCCAGCTGGGAAGAACAACTGGCAGCTTCTCCATTCTGGGCTCTGTTTATCCTTTCATTGTGATGCATAATCACAGTTTCCTTAAGAAGTTCTGTGATTCTTAATCAGAGCTGACTTTGAAAATCTTGCGTTTTCTTGGAGAGAACTAGAAAGCAAGCGGTAGCCTTTACCTGCTAGCAGATTAACCCCAGTCTTGCTTCTTGCAAAAAGCACAGAAGTTCAGATGAAGGTGCTGAAACATTACCAGAGAATCCCAGAGAGTGAGAAGCACAGGGACTTTTATCTCCTCTCTATGGAGCCTCATCCTCAGCAACCCAGCCGGCTCATTTGCTTCCACCTTCTGCACGCATGTCTCTGACGCCGAACGCCGAACTAAATCTCGGAGACAGAGTTTTGGGTGAAGTAGAAAAGAACAGCTTTATCGCTTTGCCAGGCAAAGGGGACCACAGCGGGTCGAGGCGCTCAAGACTGTCTGTCCCTACCTGGAGGGAGTAGTGAGGAGTTTTATCCAGTTGGTTCAAAGAGGAGGGCGTGATCAGCTTGTGGACACTCTTCTGATTGGTTGGTGGGGAGGTAGTGGGAGTCGGCATCATCAATCTTCCGGTTCCACCCGGTCTGGGGTCTGCGTGCTTGTGGGCAGTGCACAGTTAACTTCTCCCACCTGGTGAGGGTTTCAGTATCTGCAAAACAACTCAAAGATGTTGTTGTTTGTATCCCTTGAGGGGGAACCAGGACCCTGCCCCAAGGCTGCACTATTGTTTCTTGACTGTTCCTCGCTCTCCTTGGCATCCCCTCCCTTCCCCGATAAGCAACTGTTGAAACTGCCCATTGGAACTCAGGGAAGGCCATGGAGGCCGAATGAAGTCTATTTCCTACAAACAAAAAAACGCAGGACACAGAAAGGCATTTGTGCCCAGGAGCCCTGCAGGGTCCTGCTCAGTTTCATCTCCACCAGGGATGGGGTGCCCACCCAACTCCCTGAAAGACCATGATCACACTGGACCACTGCAGCTGCCAGAGACTGTAGTCTTTTGTTTAAAAAAAAAAACTAAGTGCTTCTGCCAGTTCTATCCCTGTCCTTCTCCTCCCCTCTGAAGGGCACATCTGCTACACACTCTTCGGGTAGATCCTTCCTTTGCACATTACAAATAACCTCCCTCTCCCAGACCTCTCTCTGAGGATTGGCATAGCTTGTGACCTTGGCCAAGACATTTAACCTCTCTGAGCTTCAATTTCCCCATCAGGAAAACTGGGATAATAATAAGAATACTCATCTATGGGGTTTTCACAATGATTCAATTAGATAATACGTGTACGGTATAGTTTTTATAAGAGTTCCTGGCATAAAATGACTTCTCTGTTAGCTAATGATTCATCGTCGTCATCATCACCACCACCAACAACAGAATCTTTAACGTCCTCATCATGCTGCCTGAAAAAAAATGCACAAACTAAAAGTTGAGAACTCTGTTTTATTGGATGGACACACTGAGGACTTAAGCCCAGGAGACAGCTTCTCAGATGCTCTGAGGGACTGTTCCAAAGAGGTCAGGGAGGAGCCAGGATATAGAGGAGTTTTTGCAACAAAAACCAGGTGGTTGGAACATCAAAAGATTACTGTTAATTAGAGAAAAAGCAAACATCTCAAGTTGATGAATGTAGCACTTTTCTATGTACGGGAAGATGCAGGAGTCTGGGCTCATTGAAATCACTCCTTTGATATGCAGTTGAACCGTCCAGGGCCAGTATCCCGTCCTTTTCTGTCCCGAATCCCCTCAGGGTGCACTGTTGGGGACATTGCCCTGACTGATGGACTGAGGGCTGCAATATCCTTTGTTTGCTAATATGGCAGGTGTCATTCTTTGTCCGCAGTCATCATCATCGTCCACATCATCGTTATCATTTTCTTATAAATGGTAATAAACGACCCTGGGTCCCTGTACGTTGCTCTGGCATACAAACTCTTGATTGTCGCAGGTGCCTTACCGTGAAAATGTTCCTAAGACGGGTCACGCAGCACACTGACCCTCGGTTCCCCCAGCTTTAATTGGGGAGACTAATGTGTAAAAGCACCTTGCATGTCGGCTGACCCAGAGCAGAGGCTGCGACAGCATCAGTCTCCCTGTTGATCCCCACTCTCCTCTGGGGCGTTACTTGTTTGGTCTTTGCTTCTTTCAAAGCACTCAGATCACTGCCATGAACACCTAGAGGGACCAACAATTGCTCTTGGGATGCAGTTCACCATATTTTTATTCCTTCTCTGCATAATAACAGTCTGGTGATGTCAGGGTCAATGTGATAGCTCCCACTGAACAAGTAAGGAGGCCAATGGGGTGAACTGATTATCTCAAGGCCTCCCTTTAAAGCAAAGCTCCACCTGCCATTCTCAGATAGCGGGATTCCACAGGATCGTAGGATGGAGCATGACATTCTTTGACACCTCCACTCTTCCAGCCAATTGCGTAAAATCACAAGCTGCTGACTTATAGACACAATATCTTTCAGCCTCAGTCTCCTCATCTCATTGAAGGGGGGTCATGGCAGTATCCACATCACAGAGCCGTGAGTGTTGGATGGGATAACCGCTCTCGGTGCTAGCACAGCCCATCTTAGTAGTAAACACTCAATAAACCGGCCATTTTTCATCTTAAAATGGGCTTAACAACATTCACAACACAGCTCTCATAGAGACAGCCTGGCGTGCAGAGTCTGGCGTAGACCGAGGGCTGCTTCCGCATCATATCAGCTTTACTAGCATTTTGCTCCAAATCTTTGGCGCTATGCCCACCACATCTGAGCCACCTGCGGTCAATTCTACGTTTGATGGGCAGAGTTGGCAGCTTCTCTGGCTCTGACACGCTTCCAAAAAAGTTTTCAAGCTGGATTCCAGACAGCAGCTCCGGACTGTCCACTCGGGAGCCCAGAGTCACACGTGGGCTGTGCGTGCCGGCCCCAGAGCCTTCTCTCTGCCAGCCTGGCACTTCTGTGCTCAAGGCCTGGGGGCTGAAGAGCGCTCAGGTGGTGGATATCACCCCACACGCCGCTGCCTGCATGTAGATGAGGCATTATTCAAATCCAGCCTCTCTCCAAAGAGCTTTGTCATCTTCCTGGACCCCAGACGTGCAGCCACAGAACACCCACCCCTGGCAGCCTGGGAGTGGGCTCTGTGTGTGTGTGGGGGGGGGTGGATGCAGTCAGAGAGGATGTTTCCTGTGATGTTTCAGCCTAGCTGGGGCTCTTGCCCCTGCCTATCCTCTTCTCATGGCCTCTAACCTTGGCACTGGTTCCTTTCAAGGAAGGGACAAGGAAGGAAGGAAGGGAGGAAGGAGAAAGAAGGAGAAGCAGAGAGGAAGAGACGACA
The DNA here is from genome assembly GCF_963924675.1 of Phocoena phocoena. Classification (NCBI taxonomy): domain Eukaryota; kingdom Metazoa; phylum Chordata; class Mammalia; order Artiodactyla; family Phocoenidae; genus Phocoena; species Phocoena phocoena. Next base: position 77,116,702 of record NC_089235.1, read on the forward strand.
AAGGGAGAGAGGGAGGAAGGAAGGAGGGAGAATTTTCTGCATGCCCACAGATTTTTGTCTGCCCTTGATACCCTGAGTTTCCTCCATTCATTCTGTAAATGAAAAGTGTTGCCTGTGATATCAGTAAACAAAGGATGTTGCAGCCATCAAGCCATCACATTACAGCAGCCCCGATGGCAGCATCAGGCCCTCAGCCACTGCAGCGCCCCCCACTGGTGCACCCCGAGCCCAGATTTTCGCATCTTCCCGTATATAGAAAGTTGCTAAATTCATTAACTAGAGATGTCTGGTTTTCTTTAACAGTAATCTTTTGATGTTCCGACTACCTGGTTTTGTGACAAAACCCGTATATATCCTGGCTTCTCCCTCAGCTCTTCAGAGCAGTCCCTCAGAGCTGTCTGAGAGGCCTGTCTCCTGGGCTGGAAGTCCTCAGAAAGTCTTCCAAATAAAACATAATCCTCAGCTTTTAGGTTGTGTATTTTTTTCAGTCGACACCACCATAATGATGGCCAGGAGTGCAGAAGGGGCCCCAGAATCTGCACCAAGTCTCCCCTCCCTTCCTATAAACACAGTGTCACCTCCAGTCTCCACCCAAGAGAGCATCAGTCAGACTCAAGCCTGTAAGCATCCATGTCCCAGGCCACGTGTGCCTTGTATTCTAGACACCCGGTACCACAATGATATACATCATTGTGGAAACTGGGAACTCCACCACCAGACCCCTTCAGGGCCGGACTTGCTGCCCAGACTTGCTTGCACCGGGGAGTAGCCTCAGCAGGCAGCCTCCAGCTCTCAGCTCCTTCAGGGCCCGGCTCAGCTGCAGGGGGCCTCCATGTCAGAGGCCACACGCCTCTGGGGACAGTCCCCCCTGGTGACTGAGCGAGGCAGCCGAGGGGCCCGCTGATGGGCAGCCTCACTCTGGAGCTCCCTGCAGAGGCAGCCGAGGCCCTGCGGGGTGTTCACTGCAGTTTGGCCCCTTCCCACTCCAGTCACCTGCAACTGTGAAGGACTCGTAGGATAACGGTGTTGGTTGGTCATTGCTGGGCAATGCAGAAGGATGACAACGGCTGGGAGCAGAGCGAGGCAGCTGAGAGGCAGGTCTGAATAACAGAAAGCTCTCTGTGAGCCCAGAAGTCCTCATCCCCTGCAGCTGAAGTGTGGAGAAAGCTGAGGACCAAGACATTATAGAGCGGCTGAACTTCCAAGATCTTTGGGAAAAACTGGGACCCTGCCCATGGATGCCCCTCAAAGATTCAAACTTTCCAAACTTCTCGGGGTCTTCTGAAGCCGCAGCCCTCCCTATCAGGACATAGCACCCCCGAGGCTGGAAGGCAATGCGGAGACCTGTGCTTCTAAGGCTTCACATTTGCCCTCAGGAGCTACCCCCCATCTCCTGTTCTGGTCACTGGACCTATAATTAGGGCTAAGTCACAGCATAGCCCAGCAAGGATGTCTCTCAGAAGCCCAGAGAAAATGATGACCCACACTCAACCAGCTGAAATGTCAGAACGGTCACAGCTGACAGAGAAAGAAAGGGTTCAATGGCTCAGGAAGGGGGCATACACTGGAATGGATGTGCTGTATGTGGACGGAAGACTCGCCACGTCCTAACCTCCCAAGAGCCAACCCAGAAGACAGGGCAATTACTAAGGCCATAAGGAATGTGACAGCTAGAGGGTCATCAGTATATTAAAAAATGTCAGAGGTGGCTCTCCTCTCTAAGCCAGGGCTGATGGAAGGAGAGGGGTGTCCTAGAGCTGTGGTGATGACAAGACCCCTGAAACAGCAGGGAGTAGACAGCAGCCCTTCACACCCTAAGCAAGGCAGGGGGCACAATGATCACAATTACTGGCAAGGCTGGCATGGCTTCCAAGGGGCCTGACCCTCAGAGAATTATGGAGATGGTTGATAGAACCTGGCATCCCTGGGAGCAATAGAGATTGGCGCCACTAAAGGTACCATCCAGCTTGTACCAGCAGAACAAATCAGGATGAATGACTAGGAGGCTGTCACAATGCTTTCCCCGATTCCTGGACTTGGCATTCGTATTTGTCAGGGCTCTCCAGAGGAACAAACCAATAGCATGCTTATCTCTATATAGAGAGGATTATTTTAAGGAATTGACTCATGAACGTAAAGGCTGGCAAGTCCAAAATCTGTAGGAGAGGCCAGCAGGCTGGAGACCCAGGGAAGAGATGATGTTGAAGTTCGACTCCAAAGGCCGCCTGCTGCAGAATCCCCTCTTGCTGTGGGGGTGTCAGTCTTTGTTCTATTCCTTCAACTGATTAGATGAGGCCAACCCGCATTATGGAAGGCAAGTGTGCTTTACTCAAAGTCCACCGATTTAAACGTTAATCTCATTGCCAAAGCACCCTCCCAGAAACATCCAGGATGATGTTTGAGACATTTGGGTGGCACGGTCCAGCCAAGCTGACACATAAAGTTAACCATCCCAGCATTCCAACTTGGCTCAGCCGGGGCCATTGCAGAGATCTGATAGTGAATGAAATAGGAATGTGGGAGGGATGTGGGAGGGATGTGGGAGGGATGTGGGAGGGGTTCCCACCCCTGCGTGGATGACCACGTCCAGCAGTGCACACTCTGGAAATTTCCGTGGGGTTGATGGAGGCTTTCTTGGGCTTGCACTGCTGTTCAACTCCTGCCTCTGTTTAATCTTTCTCTCTCCCTCCCTTTCACAGGCCTCGTCCCTTATAAGCATCTTCTGTCCAACTGCATCTCAGCCTCAGACTACGAGGGACTCAACTTGTGGCAATCATTCATCACACGTGCACATACCATGTTAGAAACTCAGTAATTTTTACCATGTGGACACACTTCTGTCACATGCACCCTGTAGCCTGGAAGTGCTCACTCAGCACAGTGGCTGTGAAATTCTTCCATGGAATTTCCTGTACCAGAAGTTTGTTCTTAATATGTTACATCTTACATGTAGACTTACGATATATTTCAAATTACCTTCATGTACGGTGTGAGGTAAGAGTCAAGGTTTGTTGTTTTCCAGTACCACTTATTGAAAAAATAATCATTCTCCCACTGAAACGCTGGGCTGTCTCTGTAGGAAATCCTGATGACGTGTGTGGGGGTCTATTTCTAGACACTCCCTTCCTTGCCACTTGGATATTTGATTACCCTTGTGCCAGTATCACACTGTCCTTAATACTATAGAGTTAAGGTGTCTTATAACTTAGAGTAAGTCCTTCAACTTTACTGTTCTTCAAGTTTGTCCTGCTTTATTGTAGGTTCTTCGCACTTTCACATGAATTGTGATTTGGAGTGGTATTGCATTGAATCTCTAGATCAACGGGGATTGGCAATGCTGAGTTTTCTGATTGCGAGTATGGCATGGCCCTCGTGTATTTAGGTCCCCTTTAATTCTCTCACTGAGGTTTTGTTGTTAATGGTGCATCCCTGCAGCTGGGATGGGAAGAGCCCCAGAAGGCAGTGCAGTTACAGGAGTATGGGAATATTATATATGAACCCATACGTGTGTGTAGAGATGGTGCGCTACCATCTGCATGTAGGCTTCATGCTTTCATATCTGTTTAATGCGAAGGGATTGTTATGGGCTGAACGTTTGTTTCCCTCCAAAATTCCTATGCTGAAGCCCTAGCCCTCAGCGTGATGAATGGTATTTGGATGTCAGGCCTTTGGTAGGCAGTTTGAGATGAGGTGATGAAGGTGGGCACCCCGTGACAGGATTAGTGCCCTTATAAGAAGAGGAAGAGAGAGAGAGAGAGAGATCTCTCCAGGAGCACACACGGAGGAAAGGCCATGTGAGCACACAGTGAGAAAGTACCTGTCTGCAAGCCAGGAAGAGGGCTCTCACCAGACACCACATCCGCCAGCACCTGGAGCTCAGATTCCCAGCCCCCGGAGCTGTGAGAAGTAAATGTTTGCTGTCTAAGCTGCCCAGGCTACGGTATGCTCGTTATGGCAGCCCAAGCTGACTAAGATAGGGATCTATATGATATATACATTTGCATATAGGGAGATAACTTCTGCTGGTTTAGGAGGAGGAGGATTTTTGTAGTCCTTTAATGTCCCTTTGCACAGCTCGCCTGGCATAACATTAGTCACGGCAAGCTTAAAATGACATTAAATTCAATTTTCTTTCCTCTTGAATGCCAGCCACACAGCCTATTTACAAGGAGCACCAAACAAAAGTGGAGGAGGAGAAAATCAGGTTCAATCAATTTCCCTTCTCGCTAATTGGGGATTTATTGCCGGTTGGTTTGCTCACAATGGGAGCGGGGAAGAACCATCCTTCAGTTTCTGGGCCCCCGGCTGCCAACTGGAATCTGAGTTTATTCTCTATGGCTGTCTCATAAAGGAACAGAGAGCTGAAGACAAAACAATACTGTTATCTCTTTCTTATTTTCCCTGCAGTATGAGGGGCCCTTCCTGGGATGTGGTGGGCTCACCCCTCAGTCTGTTGCGCTCCGGCAGGGGGGCAGAGGGTGTGGCTACTCTCAAGGTGTATTTTTAGGAGAAATGTCCCATAGACTTGTGTTCAGTTACCTATTTCTTGACTCACATATTCACATTTTGATGAACTTCTGCAGACTCCCTATTAAGCAGGAGCCCCGTGCTGGGCCCCGTGGGGGACAGGACACCCCCAGCCTGCAGGGAGCTGACCGTGTAGGAGAGAACCAGGCCCTACGGCCTTATGCGTGTTCTACAGGATGTGGCAACAGGAGCTGTGGGAGACTGGGGGGAGGGGAGGGACAGATCCATCATCTTAAGGATTCCGAGAAGGTCGATTCACTGAGCTTTGAAGGGCGTATAGAAGTCCAGGGGTACAGAAGAGGGCAAGGGCTCTCCAGAAGGGGGCCTGGGAGCCAGGAGGTGCCACGTGGGAGGAAGCAAATGGCTGGTGAGGACGGAGTGGGATTGGATGGAACCGGCTGGCTTCGGCACCCCCATCCCTCCCAGGTGGCCTTCAGTCTCCATGGAGAGTCTTCAGCTGTGTTTGCATCCAGGGCAGATGGAGCCCTACAGGGTCCTAAAGAGGGGAGCAGATCAGGGACCCCAAAGTGGGGGTTTAAAGCCACTGCCGGAGGCGGGTTGAGGAGGGAAGAGTGTGGCGGGTGGGCGGGGGCGGTTTGAAGGAGAGGCTGGGGCTGGGAGTCAAAAGATGGAGCCAGGTTGGGAGGGAGAGAGAGAGGGAAACGCCTTCCTTTCTGCATTACAGTGGTTCTGGCCCCCTGCACTTACTGCCACTCAGGAGATGAATGATGCTAACTCGCCAGCAGTGGGGGAAACATGGCCATGCCCACTGCCCTTTACAGTTGACAAAATGCATTCCCACTGAGACCCCACTGGAGCCTCACAGCAGCCCTCAGACACATGTGGTGCCTGCATCGTGCAGACGAGGGCACACAGCTCCTGGTTTGCTCCATCTGGACCCCTTCCCCAGCTCCGCACTCACCTGCCCCCGCTTGCCCACCCACCCCCCAGCTTCAGGGAGCGCCGCGCTGGACGCGCTAGGTCAGCCTCCACTGGGTGTTCCTGGCCTCACCCCTTCCTGATCGGGCCCCGCCTCCCCTCCTCTTCTTCCCCAGTGAGCTGCCTCATCGCCATCAGAGTCCAAATGCTCCGGCCTGGTTTCCAATCCCTCCTTCTTCCTGGGGTCCTGGTGTCTACTGTCCCCACAGCCTGGACCAGTAACCCCCCTGCTCCTAACCACTTACAGCTCAGGTCTTTCGTAGCCAAAACGTCCCTGTAACTAAAGTCCACTCCCCATTCGCATTCATCACCTTTATAACTTGAATCAATTTCAGAAATTACACACAGATCCATGTGATTATTGTTTAGGGCCTCCTACCTACCTTCATAGGCCTAGGGCTGTAGAGTTATTCTGAGGGAACTCACAGAATATACCAAAAATTTGGCCGGCAGTAACTGATCAAAAAGTACTTTAATGAAAACATGAATTTACGAAGGTCACGGAGAGTTGAGGTAGAGGTAAGATTCAAAAAAATCTTTCTGGCTCCGGTCTTGCGTTCTTGTGATGATATCGCACCACCTTCCCATTGGCTTGAGCAAATCAGTCTGTGCTCTGGGGTCTAAATCGGCCCACCTGTAACTGGAAATGTTTACGGTCAATGAACCACCTGATCTTTTTCTACCTGGCATCCAACAGCCTGTGGAAGGCTGCTGCCTGGTGGGCTGCTACTATCATTGGCATCCACAGAGTCCATCAGCGGCCGGCCACACAGGAAAGATAATGTCCCAGGTACCACTGGCTTATTTGAATGAGGAGCCGGCCTGTTGGCCAGAGTGATTAACTGCAGCATTTTCTTTAGGTCCCTCTGGTCAGGGAAGCTCATCTCTGTCCATAAGTGGGTCCTAGAAGTCTGAGCCGGAAGGGACCTCAGGGACTGATCACCTGGAACAGCCAACATGTGGCACTCATGGCAGGGCTCCCATGCTATGCACTGACAGGCATCACTAATAGATCGCAGCACTCTTTTCTGCTGGACTAGGACTAAATGCTCACATCTTTCAAAACACAGCGCTGTAGGCAGCCACTAACAATCCATTTGCCTCAACCTGTCAGACGAAAGCTGAAGCAGTGAGGGTGCCTGGCTGGAACAGATGCCCCCTCAGCTGGAAATGTGGGAGAGATGCTGAATGAAGCGAGTCTGTGTGGAAGGGACCCTAACAAAGGATGCCGAGTCATGGGACCAGCAGCAGTGGGTGGGGGGAGATATCGCCACCCCTAAAGAAGAAGGGAGAGGGAGGACTTGACATCAAGAACTGGGTTTAAAGCCAGAGCCTGGCAGAGATGGATGCAGGCACAGGAACCAAAACAGGGCAGGGACAGAGGAGCAAATACACCAGTACCCTTTCCTCTGCCCCCTCACCTCCAGCCGCCATGGGTCAACTTACCTGCAAGCCAGGGGGCAGTGACTCCTAATGACAGTCTCACTATTGTCACCCAGTACTGCAGGGCACAGAGCAGGACAGGGAGAGATTGAGAATGGCGCATTCTGGCTGTGGTCTGGGGAACAGGTCTGGTTTGGGGTCAGGTTCCCTTAAAGCAGAGCCTGAGACAGGGATTTGGAATCACGTAACTTGTTAAGGGAGTGATTCCCCCAGGAGAAACCTGAAAGGGAGTAAGGGATGCAGAATGGAGGAGGGGACAGAGCTGAGCCTGATCCATAGGGGAAGATGGGGGCGGTGCCCTTATGCGGGGGCGGGGGGGGGGGGGTGTCAGCCATTTTTGTCCCTTGTCAGCCAGCCATTGGCTGCAGGCTGTCCCCTGGGGCGGAGACATGCTCTTTTCATCAAGGATAAATGTCAAGAGAAGGGGACACACTGGGAGCCCCTCAGCAGAAAAAACTCAGGGCAGGTGGGGGCTGGGTGCACCCTCCAGGTGAAGGGATCTGAGTGGAGCACCAAGGCCATCCCTCACAGAGGGGACGTCTGGGGGCAAATCCACTCTCCACCACTTGTTAGCTGAGTGACGACAGGCAAGTCTGGGACTTCTCTGAGCCTCCATGTGGCCACCTGGAGAATGTCGTTCAGTGTTAGTGAGCGGGTAAGAGTGCCCCCCACCCCAGTAAATAGATCCCCCAGAGCAAAGGGGGGCTGGCACCTCCTCCCCTCCTCCCGGGCAATGCTCCTTCATCTCTGACAGCCTAAAATGTAGGGTCATGGAGACCAGACCCTCGGGAATGCCAGGGGCAGAGGGGAGAGGGAGAGAGGGCATCGGGCAACTCTTCCAGCCGGCAGCAAAGGCCAGTGTTGGCACTAAGACTCCAGCCCCAGGAGAAGCAAGGCTGTTGGAAACAAGGATGGGGACCCAATGGATGGGATGGAAACCTATGGACAAAACTTAGACATTCTTCCAGAAACAACCTCTAACCTCAGGATTACACAAAATGAATCAAGAGATCAGAACCGATTTTAGGGAGGTTTGAACTGATGCCAAGTGTCCCTAGATGCTCTCGGGACTTACAGAAGTCTTCCCTTTGTAAGAAGATGCTGGAACTTCTAGCATTTAGCGAGGTGCCATGAACATAGAAGACATCCAGTAAACAACAACCGTAATCACCACAAGGACTACAGTGAGTGGCACCCAAGGGGCTCCAGCAAATTGCCTCAAAGGCTCTGTGGGTGCTATGGACTGAATTGTGTCCTCCCTCCCCCATTCATATGTGCAAGCCCTAATGCCCAGTGTGACTGTATCTGGAGATACGGTGTCTAGGGGGTAATTAAGGTTAAACGAGGTCATAGGGTAGGGTCCTAATCTGATAGGACTGTGGCCTTCTGAGAAGAGGAAGGGAGAGAGAGATCTGTCCCTCTCTCTCCATATGTGAGGACACAGCAAGAAGGCAGCCATTTACAAGCCAGGAGGAGAGTCCTCACCAGAACCTGACCACGTGGCACCTTGATATCAGACTTCCAGCCTCCAGAACTGTCGTTTAAACCACACAGTCCATGGTATTTTGTTATGGCAGCCCAAGCCGACCAAGACAGTGAGGGACGCAGACGTGAGCCAGAGGGGTCTGCTGTTACCATGGAGGAGGACCAGAGTGGTCCTGCTTCTCTTTGCAGCAGGGATGGGGGCATGGAGGAAGGGGTGATACTTCTGCCTCTGGGAAGTAGGGTGTGTGCTGTGGAAGAGGGGATGCTTGAGTGGGGCCCTGAAAGAGAGATGGGCTTGATGCATGAGAGAGAAGTAGGAAGGCATTCCTGGAGAAAGAAAACTGCTTCAAATTTGGGCAGGAGAGTTTTAACCTATGGCTATTCTTTCAAGACTTACATGCCACTCATCCATCTGGAACATATCTATCGAGACTTACTGTGTGCCAGACCCTCTGCAAGGTGCAGAGGAAACTAGGCAAGAGGCTAGAAAATCACAACTGGGCTCTAACTTCAGAAGGATTCTTGGGGTAGGGGCTTGGAGGTCTTGGGGTGCAGAGACATCCCCATTCCTTGGTGATCACGTAGAAACATGCCACACTCTTTCCGTCTGGTCTTCATACTCCTTCCACTAAACTTTAGAATCTAAGGTTTTCACCCATTGCCACCTTGAATATATTATAAAGTTTGCTCAAGGAGATCTTCAGCAGACAAGGTTTCCAGGATGAGTTCTTCCCGAGCAGCGTTTCTGTCCCCAAAGCATGCAGAGTGGGCAGTGGGAGAGAGAGACGGATAAACAGAACATTGCTAGGCAGGACCATAGAAAAAGGGAATTTGACAGGGACGCTGGTGAAGGGGAAGAAGGGTCATCGGTCCTTCACGACCACTCGTCGGTAACTCTCCCAGAGAAACCATGTCCTAGTTCAAACGCGGGCAGTGGTTCGGTGGCCAGGTGGGTGAGTGGCAGGCGATGGTCACAACATACTTGGCAGAGGGAACAAAGAGCAGGGTCGTGGGGAGGAAAGGGCCTCCACATTTGGGGAAAGAGTGAGAGGATGCTGGTGAGAAGGGGGTGAAGCTGGGAGAGGAGTCAGGGTCCAGATCAGAGGGGACCTGGCTCAGAAGAACATTGTTTAAGCAAGAAGCCTGGGAAACAATTCACAGGTGAGAACTGCGTTTTGGAAGCATCTCTTTGCAGCACTGAGTTGGAGGCACGTGAACAGAATGTGCTGAGTGGAGGGAAAAGCCCAAGCCTCCTGCCCTGTGAAAACAAGGTCAGCCCTCCTGATTTAGTCACCTTGATGTCTCCACACTTGAAAGTACAGCTAAATCCCCACCTCTCCAGGCATCCCTCCTGCCTGTCCGCTGCTTCTTCAACCAAACAGGGGAAGTTGATTCGTTTTTTTTTTTTTTTTTTTTTTCCAAAATCGGCAAACGAAGTGGAGGCAGAGTTTAAGGCAAAAACCCAAACTTACGCTGTCTGTTGTAACAGGAGAACCAGCGGGCTTCATCTAGGGGAGGGTTTTGCTGCCAATGAGTCGCTTCTGTGATGGTCCATTGAACTCTGGACGAATGCAATTATTTTGTGGACTTTTCTGACTTGTGTCAAAGCAGCTCTTGATTCTACAGCACCTTTAAGCCTGCTCCCCACTAACATCCCCATCCCAGTCAATGGCACCCACTCCAGTCAAAAACTTAGGAGACAAGTTTGCCTTAAAATACAAGCTGGGGGACTTACCTGGTGGCTCAGTGGTTAAGAATCCACCTTGGTCCAGGAAGATCCCACATGCCGCGGAGCAACTAAGCCCGTACGCCACAACTACTGAGCCTGCGTTCTAGAGCCCGCAAGCCACAACTACCGAGCCCAAGCGCCTAGAGCCCGTGCTCCACAACAAGAGAAGCCACCGCAATGAGGAGCCCGTGCACCGCAATGAAGAGTAGCCCCCGCTCGCCGCAACTAGAGAAAAGCCTGCGTGCAACAACGAAGACCCAATGCAACCAAAAATAAATTAATTAATTTTAAAAAAAGGAAAAATAAATTAGAAATACAAGCTGGATCACCCCACTGCTCACCATCGCCCACCACCGACGTCCGTGTAACACACATACACACACAAACACACACATGCACATTGTCCCGATGGTTTATCGCTTTCAGTCCTTTACATAAACCATACTTTTTCATTTCTCAGCTACTTTGCAATTGCTATTCCCTCCATCCGAAAAGCCTTTCCTTCCATCAAGCCTACCTGACAAACCTGTAAATTCTCTGAACCCTGCTCAGGTAGGATTTCTTCTATGACAACTTTTCTGACCACCCAGCCCCTCTTGAGTTAACGATATACATGATATTCATGTGTCCATGTTTACGTAACTAGACTGTTCAGTCCTTGAGATGAGAAGTGGGTTTGGGCTTCTCCATATTCCCCAGTGCGCCCAGAACCCAGCAGGTGGTGATCAAATGTTTGCTGGATTGAGAGAAACTAGTCAGGGCCAGCTACATCTCAAATGCTCTCATGGAGAAGCGATCCAGCTCCTAGGAAAGCAAAGATGCATGGTGAAGGGACCTTCAGAAATGCCCTCTGTAAGTTAACAGCAGACCCTAGATAAGAAGCCAGAGGTGGACTCCCAGTCTAGGGCTTGTTTCTAGAATCCATGCTTCCAAGAAACCTGGGGGTGTTAGACAGGCCTAAAGACCAACAGAACGCATTGGATACAAGAATATGCATGTAAATAATGGAAAATCACTCATGACCTAAGTGACTGTTTGGGACTGGCTGGGTCCAAGAAATAAGAGCACTTGCCCAGGAAGACTTGTAGAAAGGCTGGTACTGTTGAATGCTGGGAATCTGCCACTTGTTTTCTGTTTGTATTTCTTTACCTTATCTTGTGGAAAGAGACAATTAAAAATTCTAAGTGGTGTTTGCATCCTTGTGTACCTTTGTCACCGGTCCTTGAAGATTTGGTATGTTTGGGGTGTGAGTCCATCTGTGCCCATTTGGAGACTGGTCTCCACTTTTCCCACTTCCCTCAAATCCCTGTATGGTTAATTAAAAGCAATGGTATCATCTCTGCTGTGACATGGAAGGATCACATCTCTACAGTCCATCATCCTAATTAGCAAGGAGAGAAAGGATTTGTCTACTTTCAATTTGTATGTTTTAAACCCAGCAAAATTCACGGGAGATGGGGCCTGACTCAATCCAGCATGAAATTCTGTTTGGAAGATTGTTTGTGAATTTTGAAACATGATCTCAGGGCTGCTCAGATTCGGGCTCCCTGTATGAATTCAACTGGTAAATAAGTAATGAAACAACAGTAATAATTCTGAAAATAATACTAAGAGCAGATACTAATTTTAGTGCCTATGGAGGGATTTCTCAGTATTTCCCAAAGTGTGTTCCAAGATCACTAGACCTTCAAGATGTTCCTAGACAAAATGACTGCGTACATTTCACATCCGAGGCCCATGACAGACTCCTCTTGGAGACTCTTGATATCCAGAGACTATGAGAAGCTCTGAGGAGTTCTGCAGTTGTAAAAAAAAAAAGTCATCGAAGTTGATTTATTTGAAAATGGAATTCATTTGTAGAATATTTAGTATAAGAGATCTATTCAACACAACCTTTAACTATAAAAATTCCCAGCTAGGCAGCCACCATATTACAGGTGAGGAAAATGAGGCCTGGAGTGACGCTGGAAATTGAACCCACATCTCTTTGACTCCCAGCCCCCATGACGCCACGCCAGCAGCACGTACTTGGGTCTGTGCCTGCACGGGCAGTTCAAGTTCAAGTTCACTCCTCACCCTCATTGTGTGGAGGCTGCTCACCAGGCCAGCATAGTCAGGGACATCAGGAGGGGAAGAGGGGCAGAAAAGAAAAGAAGCATTTCCTGAACATCTCTGGGTACCAGACACTGTACTCGGCCCAGAGAATACAGGGGTCCAAAGATGCGGGTTCTTACTTTTTGGGTGCTAACCACCCAGAAGGAGAAAGAAATGAGTAACCAGCTTGTTATAAAAGCAATTCTTTGGAGCCAGACAGCCCTGAAGTCCATTAAATGCTCACCGTGTGCCTGGCCATGTGCTGAGCACAACCATTCTGAGTGTCCAAGGGATTCTGATGGTCCCGGAATATTCCAAGTCCAGATCTTCTACAAATAGTACCCGTGAGTCCTCTGAACACCAGCTCCAGTCCACAGTGCAGAAGTCCTTCCTGCCAGGTGTCCCAAGTAACCTTGGAGCTTCACCAGAGCTGCCTGACTACCTCTCTCCCATTCAAGGAGAAGGAATCCTTCTCTGTTGACTCACACGCAGCATTGGGCCAGGCCACCTGCTGGCTTTCAGGAGATGGCAGAGGGGAAGCTCTGGGGAGGGACTCAGGTGACAGCCCCACCTGGGAAGGGTGCCCGTGCCACATCTGCGGGGGCCTGGGGCTCGTTGTTCAAGCTCCAGTAGGCTCTGTGAGCAGGGGTAAGACCAGATGCCCCCATATTAATCAAGGCTGTCCCTTTAATGGAAGCAGTGATGTTATTCCTTTATTCATTGGTTAACTCATTCACACTTTCCTCCTTTGCAGCTTTCTGTCCATTTCGCTTTTTCTTTTCCAGTACAAAACGGAGGTGATGGTACCTATCTTGGTGGGTCACTGTCATGATAAATGGCGAGGTCAGTGAGAGCCTGCCTCAAGTTCCGCCACCAGAAAGTACTCAGTAGGTTTGATGTTTCTGGATGTTTGCACCTGTCAGGCCTCTAATTGCCCAGACTTGTCTCCAGCTGTCACTAACGAAACTGACCTTTCCCCCAGACTCCATGCTCTTTGCTGGAGGGAGCTATCAGGAAAACAAGAAATCCAAGGCTGTCCCCATCTGGGATAACAGATGGTCCCAATTTGCCCAGGACTGAGGGGTTCACAGGAAGTGAGACTTTTAGTTCTGAAATAGGAGCTCAAAAAAAAAAAAAAAAAAATAGGACTTCCCTGGCGGTCCAGTGGTTAGGACTCCGTGCTTCCAACGCAGGGGGTGCGGATTCAAACCCTGGTCAGGGAACTAAGATCCCACCTGCCTCGTGGTGTGGCCTAAATAAATAAACTAGCTAAAATGGGAGCAGTCCCAGGCAAGCCGGGAAGAGCCGGTCACCCCACCCCCAATCATCAAATAGGCTGGAAGAGAACCAATGAGAGAAGCCCCAAAGGTACTCAAAGCCCTGTCTACCTGTGAATACACTCATTGTTCTCGATTTGCAGAAGTTTAGACCGCTGGACACCATCTTAATCCTGAGTCAGGCAGAGGTTAAGGTAAGACCCGGATCAGCCACTTACAGTCCATGAACTCTGGGACAGAGCACTTCCCTTGGCCTCACTTCTTCATCTACATTTAGTCTGCGAAGATCTTGTTCCAGATTTTGGATCTATATTTGTGAAAAGCTTGGCCTGAATTTTTCAGTCTTGTGCTGTCCTTACGTGGTTTGGACATGAAGTTGTCCTCCTTCACCTCACAAATGAGTTGGGGATGAGTTCTGTCCTGTGGAAGCATTTGTACAAAATTGGAATTATATGTATATATTTCCCTCATGCTTGGGAGGGCCCTAGAGACGTTTGAGTCTTAGTTTTCAAGAAAATTTTCATTTGTGTCATTTATTGAGATACTGCATTCATGACACACATCTTTAATGTCTTAGCATTTGTAGTTATGTCCCATTTTAATTCCTAATGCTTATGTTTACCCACTGTCATTTTTTTCTTGATGAGTATTATCAGATGTTATCTAAAATACTAGCACTTCAAAGAAACAAATATTTCTGTTTTATATTTGTTTTCTAAGTCACTATATTCTAGTCTTATATTTAGGTATTTCGTGTACATTAGGAGGTGGTAGGGGAGAACTGTCTTGTCCTTTTTTCAAACTTCTTACTGCTTAACTTATGTTGTAAGGTTTTCTTTTTTCCCAACAAAAAATGCCATGGTTTGGTGTATAATACTTTCATTATTAGCAATGTACAAGATACTGACAATTTTCTATTACAATTTCCCCTTTGAACCATGAGTTCAAATTATACTTGTTGTAATTTCAGATTCTTTTGAGGATGCCAAAGATAAAAGCTGTTTGCCCTTCCCAGTCTATTCACCCCTCTTCCACCCTGTTCTCTGCCCAGCAAGCTGACAGATGTGGACCATAGCAACAGGCCCCAGGGCCCCTTGGCTTCTCCTTGAAAGGAGCTAAGAGAGATGAAGGAGAGTGATGTCAGATGCATACTCTCTGGGCTCTCAGGGCACCTATCACATCCTGAAAGGATGCTGTTTGTGTCTGCCTACCTGCTTCTTTATTTTCTGTCTCCCCATTGATAAGGTAAGTTCCATGACGGCAAACTCTCCCAGCATCAAGCCTGGAACCTGGCATGGATTGACACTCCTGAGGGTTAAGAGTTGAAGAAGAATTTATAGATCACGGAGCCCAACTCCTTCCTGGCGCATGTGAGGAAACTGAGCCCAGAGAGGTGAGAAGGCTTGTCGATGGCCAAGTGTCTCATTAGAGGCAGAGCCAGTATGCACCCCCAGATCCCTGGGCTCTTTCTGATAAAGCATGAGGTGGCTGGAAAGAAGGGAGGAGAGGGACGGGGGCAGGCCACACCCGGACACAGCCCAGAGGAACAGGTGTAGCCATTCTCCAAGCAAAGGAGAAGGACGCACCTGCAAATCTGAATCACTGATTCGTTTTCTTCCCCTAAGTTCCGCAAAGAGCCTCTGATTTCTATGCCTCGTGTAACCAGCCTGCACAAAAGGTCAGTTCGTTAAATGAGGCAACTACAGCCCAATGGTCTGGAAGCTGTCCATTCCCGCTGCCAAA
The DNA here is from genome assembly GCF_963924675.1 of Phocoena phocoena. NCBI lineage: Eukaryota > Metazoa > Chordata > Mammalia > Artiodactyla > Phocoenidae > Phocoena > Phocoena phocoena. The sequence continues at coordinate 77,131,939 of NC_089235.1, forward strand.
CCTCTAACTTCTTCGTGGCTGGGATTCTGAAAATATTCAATAGAAAAGCAAAGTTTCCCAAGAAGCTGAGAGAAAGCTATTTTCCTGAGGTCAAACTAAATATGCAGTGACTGCCAGGGACAGATGCCTAACTCACAATCTCAGAGCAGCCAGGGCCACAGACGGTCGTCTTGGAGGCTGGGATGCACCGCATTCCATTTACCTTCCTCCTCCGCTGATCCTCCAGGGGCCACCACGACAGCAGGAAAGTGAAGTATATCGACATTTTGAAACAAACCACTGTGAGCTGCAGGAGGGAGGGAGATCCAGCGAACATTGTTGAAACGTTTGATTCATTGCTTTAAAAATATTTAAGACTATCCAAGGAGGACCCCTCTCATAAATAGATTTTTTTAACTCATAATTTGTTTTTTTGTTTGTTGTTTGTTTTTTTGCGGTACGCGGGCCTCTCACGGTTGTGGCCTCTCCCATTGCGGAGCACAGGCTCCGGATGCGCAGGCTCAGCGGCCATGGCTCACGGGCCCAGCCGCTCCACGCGGCATGTGGGATCTTCCCGGACCCGGGCACGAACCTGCGTACCCTGCATCAGCAGGTGGACTCTCAACCACTGCGCCACCAGGGAAGCCCACCAGGCTCATTTTAAGGGGAGAAAAACAGAGGCTCACGGAGGTTGAACTAACCGGCTCAAAGTCTGTCCAGATATCGCCAACAGCCTCCGAATTTGAACCTCACCCGTCCTGTGCCTTACCCTGGGGCATGTCACATGGTGCTTGTCGTTAGTTGAGTGAGTGTCTGTCTCCCCCAGGAGTCCGTAAGTTTCTTGAAATAATGTATCATTCTCTCTGCTATTGGCCATTTCTGTCTCTACGGATTGCACATCCGTAGATGCCTCATGGTTGTATGTTTGAGATGTCTGCATGCTTGTTTGATGGAATGACCTGAAATTCACCTCAATGGGAAGCCTGAAAAATAGCAACATTATCGTGGCTCTGCTGTGTGACTTTGGACAACTCACTTCCCCTTTCTGGTCCTTGGTTTCTCCACCTGCAATGTAAGTTCTTTAAACCCCATAGTTTCTCATTTCCCACTTTGTGCCAAAGGTGTTCATCCCTCCCACTGGAGGTCCCCACCCCTGCACCCAAGGAAAGGTAAGAGAGAGCAGGTCTAGGAGAGAGGACAGTGGTTGGTTAATTTCACAGCCAGCACCACCAGAGGCAGATGCGTTAGAGGCAGAGCCGGAGCTGGTGAGCAGTGAGGCGGCTGGAGATGGAGCCCCGCGCCCAGGGAGGAGGGAAGCCATGAGGGCAGACGAGTCTCCCTCCCAGGACAGCTGCACGGAAGGAGTTCAGTGGCTCAGGAACCCCAGTTTCAAGAGGAAGAAAGTGGATAGCAAGGCCATCCAAGAAACTGAGAAGAAAAATGGCAAAAAAAAAAGTGAAACAGAAGAACTTGTCATGAAGAAAGCTGAGAAGGAGAGACTTTCAAAATCCTGCATGGGCAGCAACAGCATCAAGGCAGCAGAGGGATGGTGCAAGAAGAAGGCTGAGAGCTTTCTGTGAAATGTGAGCCACGATGTTTGCTGTTAGCATGAGGGCAAGCGCTGAAATGAGGATAGGTTTGGGGTTGAAATCCCTCCCCACACCCACTTCAGCTCTGCCACCAGCCCTGGCTGTGACCGTAATGTCTCTCCGACCTGTCAACCTCCAGCTTCACCATTGATGGAAAAAGTAATAACGTGTGACTAGAAGGGTCTCTGTGATGCTCAAGTGAGAGAGAAAATGAGCAAGTGCTTTTGAAACCGCCCCTTTGTTCTTCTAACACGTGGGTTACTGCTCGCGTGAGAGATTTGGATTGTTAAGCCGTTGTTAACGCCTTCTGGGTATAGCTTGTGACCCTTTCGTTAAGGCTGGATTTTCTCATCTCCAGTAAAGGTATCATGAAGCTTAAGCCTATGACATTGTCCGAGTCAATAAAAAGGCGTCTCTGAAATGCTTCACAACGTGGATGGGATGAATTTTCGAGCCTTTGCCAGTCACCGTTCTCCATCTGCCTCTTCTTGGGGCAGCAGGTGCCCTGCATTTACTTCCGCTTGTCTCTCTCTGTGGTCTGCCCCTGCTTTTGCTCCCGGCTCTTCAGAAGTGGCAGTTGGGTTTTTTTGGTCTTTTTGTGTCTTGTCCATAATCTGCCCCAACTGCATATGCATGCAGTTATTTTTAGTCCCGTATAGTTTCTCTGTATTTTGTTGCTGGAGCAGACGTTTGTCCAGGTGCAAGCACTGCAGCAAAGGGTCCCAGGTCCCAGGTTCCAGCCTGTCTCACAGGAACCAGCACAGTGCTTAGCAACAAGGAAGAGACCCAAGACATGTGCCGAATGGCTGGATACCAGGAGAAAGAAGAAAACGTGACATGAAATCAAGAGAGGTGCATTTGGCCTGAAGAACTGGAATGGCTTCCTGGTGAAAGCGACCATTGACCAGAACTTTGAAAGAAGGAAAGACTGTATGGGCAGGGAGTAGAAAAAATAGTTCTGGCCTAGAGGAAAGTGTGAACACAAGCACAGGATATGGCGAATTGGGAACGTTGGCAGGTCTACCTTGTTCTTTCCATTTGATCTTGAAAGACATATATGTTGAGTGCTTGCCATGTGCCAGACGCATGCTGGACATTTCGTCTTGCCATTGGAGTAGAAAGGACCCGAGTTCCAGACACACCCCGGGAGGGCAGGTAAGTGGGTGGGCTCTGGGCTCAAGCCAATATGTGTTCTAATCCCAGTCCCACCATCTACGGGAGTGTGACTTTGGACAACTTAATGAATTTCCTGTAGCCTCTGGTTTCTCGTCTACCCAGTGGAGGCAACAGTACTTCCTCAGGGGTGTGTGTGATGATTAAATGATGTAAGGATGAGGAACGTGCCCAGCATGGAACATAAAAGATGCTCAAGCAATGTGGCGCCTGCCCCTTCCATCTCAGACTAGTGACCCTGGGCAGCCACAGAGCGTATCGAGGTCTTCACATGTTCACGTTTGCTCTTGGACAGTACGTGCTGTGGGAAAGCAAAGCGACATTCGTACCCCAAGAGTGGAGAGAGCATTCTTTTTCTCCCAAGTCAGGTCTTTATGGTAACCTTCAAATGGTACAACATTTCAGTACCCCAGCTCCCTTCCCCTGCCTCTATTTTTATCTCTTCTCATGTTCCTAGGATGCTGTCTTGCTGTGGTGACAGACATGAGGCTGGGTTGGGAGCAATCAGAGACAGATGGGAAGGACCTCCTGGAAGCATCCTGGCAGGAGGAGCTGGGAGGACGGTGTGTTTTTTGGCTCCACTGCTCCCCGTGGCACGACTCCAAGGCCCTTGTCCGTATGGGAGAGGAGAGCCATCACGCCCTCCCTGCATCTGGGTCAGTGATGCCGAGATGCCCACCCAACAAAGCAAATTACTTTTAAGCTAATATGCTGTTTAATTTGAAAAAATGCTCACACACTTTATATTCCACTCCAAATATACCAACCCCCATTCTTCACATTGAGGTGATATTTTTAAATTATTTAATTTTTTTCATCAAAATCTATACAAAAGTTGGATGCTCCAAGCATGAAACCGCACATGACATTTCTTTCCTTAGCTTCAAGCACTGCTTGGGACACGGCCATCTGTCCTAGGTGAAATGTAGACCTCAAGCTGGGAAACATGAATAGATCCAAACTTCAAATTATGAAACTAAAGCACTGATATTGGAAACCAAGCCTGTCTTTTTGGACTTCATTCTCCACTTATCTTCATCAATGTTACTTACCTAATCCTCACAACAAGCCAATAAGAGAAGAAGGAACAACAGGATTGTTAAAGGAGACATGACTGGGCTGCAGCCTCCCAGGTTGCCACGGCAAATCCCAGTCTAGAAAAGAAGATTCACGTAACAGCCAAGAGTGAGAGCAGCATGGCGTGTGCTATGACAGAGGGCCTCTAATGGGAGCACCAAGGAGGCAGGCAATACAGCCTGGAGATTCAGGGAAGACAGTAGTGACCTATGAAAAGAGGATTCACTGCAAATTCAGGTCCAAAATGTACCAGCCGAACACAGAATGCATGTTTGTGTCCCCCCAGAATCCCTGTGTGGAAATCTTATTCCCAAAATGATGGTATTTGGAGGTGAGGGCTTTAGGTGGTGATTAGGTTATGAAGATGGAACCCTCGTGGCTGGGATTAGTCCCTTTATAAAAGAGACCCCAGAGAGCTCCCTTCCCCTTCCAAAATGTCAGGGCACAGTGAGAGGACAGCTGTCTATGAAGCAAGAAGCTGGCTTTCACCAGACACCGAATCTGCTGGTGGCTTGATCTTAGCCTTCCCAGCCCCCAGAACTGTTAAGAAATCAGTTTCTGTTGTTTATAAGCCAGACAGTCCATGGTATTCTGTTATAGCAGCTGAACAGACTAAGACACAAGACCAACTACTTGAATGGGGTGACAACTAGACAACCCCAAGATGATCTTGTTGGCAAGATAAAGGCTCAGAAACAAACAACTAAAAAGAATCAAAATACAGAATGGGGCTTCCCTGGTGGCGCAGTGGTTGAGAGTCCGCCTGCCGATGCGGGGGACGCGGGTTCGTGCCCCGGTCCGGGAAGATCCCACATGCCACGGAGCGGCTGGGCCCGTGAGCCACGGCCGCTGAGCCTGCGCGTCCGGAGCCTGTGCTCCGCAGCGGGAGAGGCCACAGCGGTGAGAGGCCCGCGTACCACACACACAAAAAACAAACAAACAAACAAAAAAAACATAGAATGAAGAAGCTCTGTCCACCTTTCTCAAAAAAAAGAAAGGACAAGCAGACAGCTAATTCCCTTCATGCAATGTAAACACCACTTAAATGAGTCTTAACCAAACCCAAAGAGCAGCGCTAATGAGCAGAAATTCTCCAAAGTCTGGCCTCCAGGTAAGCTTGTAGGAATCCCAGCCTCTACCCCCAGACCCTCTCCACTCCGCCCAGGAAGGGTCCCCAGACTCTGACACCTGGCCGGCAGTAGGCACTGAAGTGAACGCCTCTTATCTGCTGAGTGTCTCTTTGGAGGATTCTGAACCTTGGGGAGGATCATTTTCTGGTCTGGGGACACCTTAGGGGCGGGGACAGATACTGTCCTGCCAGGGTGAACACCTACTTTTGAGCAGTCACCCCCGTCTCACCAGAGTATGGGTAGCGCTGCCTCCTGAGGATAATTTACCAAACTGGAAACTGGTGAGCAGCCAAAAGCCCTGGAGGAATGAAGTCTCATTTCCTAAAGAGCAGATTGAATGCTTGGATTTCTCATTTGCGAATAAACATGGCTCGTTATCCCACACAACCAAAGGAGGTGGCTGTCTCAACAGCATTAAGAAGAAATAGCGAGATGGCCCTGCTAAGTGGACAGATGGCCCTACTAGGTGAGCCCCCGGCCCTGCCATGTGAACACCTATGTAGCCAAATTCTGCCTCTATACACAGGTACCACATTGAATCTCGGAGACAAGAGGTTTGTGTGAAGTAGAAGAGAATAGCTTTATTGCTTCGTCAGGCAAAGGGGGCCACAGCGGGTTAATGCTCTCAGAACCGTGTGGCCCAACCTGGAGGGGGCAGTGAGGAGCCTTATAGCAACGGCTCAAAGAGGGCGTGATCAGCTGGTGGACACTCTTCTGATTGGTTGGTGGGGAGGTAAGTGGGAGTCGGCATCATCAACCTTCCGGTTCCACCCGGTCTGGGGTCTCCGTGCTTGTGGGCAGCAGACAGTTAACTCCTCCCACCTGGTGAGGGTTTCAGTGTCTGCAAAACAGCTCAAAGATGTTGTTGTGTGTATCCCTTGAGGGGGAACCAGGACCCTGCCCCAAGGCTGCACTATTGTTTCTTTTGACTGTTCCTCCCTTGTCTCTGCAGCCCCTCCCTTCCCTGATTAGCAACTGTTTGAACCTACCCTTTGGAACTCGGGGAAGGTCATGGAGGATGAATGAAACTTATTTCCTGCAAAAAGAAATGGGGGGGACACAGAGAGGCTTTTGTGCCCAGGAGCCCCACAGGGTCCTGCTCTGTTTCAACTCCACTACTCAGGGAGATGGTGCCGCTAGCTGAGGGGACCCTACCTCCAAGACGAAGTCTTGCTACACAAGCATATGGCTTAGCTTTTCAGCAGGTGCCCTTAACTTAGGCTGCAGACACTGTAATTTGTCTACTCAATATCCATGTGCTGCCCCGGACCCCTGTATTAGCTGGGTAAGGATGAGCACAGCTGAAAGGAATCCTCCAGGTTCCTTGTAGCAAGATGGTCATGTGACTTAGCTCTGGCCAATTAAACTTGGGACTTTCTCTAATAAAAGGGAGAAACCACACCCGAAGCTATCCGTCCTCATTTGCGTTTTGCCTTCTAACCATCCAGAAAGTAGACGCCATCCTGCAACCCTAGGAAGAAACGCTAAAAGGAAAGAAATACTCTGGGTTCTTAATGACTAGCTACACTAGCCCTGGATGACCTACCTTCAGGTAAAAATAAGCCTGCGTTTGTTTAAGCCTGCCTTTAGCTCAGGCTGCCGTAATAAAATTGCCATGGACTCAGGGGCTTTAAACAACAGAAATTAATTTTCTCACAGAAAATGCACGACATGAGAGTTGTAAGTTAAGTTTTATTTAGGGCAAAATGAGGACTATAGCCTGGGAGACAGCATTTCAGATAGCTCTGAGGAGCTGCTCCGAAGAGGTGGGGGGGAAAGGCCAGTATAGATGTGATTCTGGTGAACAGGGAGAGTGTGCCATCAAGCACGTATTTTTTGCAGAAGGTGCTGCTAGGCTCGTGAAGGTTACTAGTCACGAGGAGCAGACATCACCAGGAAGGATTTTAGTGCTTTTCTAGATACGAGGAGATGTAAGAACTGGGCTCATGAAATCTTCTCCCGAAAAGATCTAACTATCTGATGACCTGTTCTGCCAGTTTCTCCCAGAGCACAGAGAGCCTCATTCCTGATCTCCACCCAGAACTCCTTTCAGGGGGTGTTGAAGGTCAGCAGCTATAGCAGCTCATGAATTAATCCTTGTAGAGGCAGATGGCAAGTACCAGTTTGTAGTTGATGGGCTTCTCCCTGTGTCCTCCCGTGGTCTTTCTTCCATGTGTGTCTGTGTCCTAATTCGTCTTTGTATAAGGACACCAGCCGTCCTGGATTAGGGCGCACCCTAGTGACCTCAATTTAATTAAATTTCCTCTTTAATTAATAATTGGGTCCCCTCTCCAAACACAGTCACATTCTGAGGTACTGGGGGGTTAGGGCATTTTGGGGAGGATGTAGTTCAGCCTCCAGTACCACCCATTGTAAGGTTTTCTGTAATTTGCTGTAACCACACAGCTATTTGCAATGTAATAGAAAAAGAAGGCATCGTAGTTTGAGGTGCTGTTTTGTCCAGGACTGGGCTTCAAGGGCAGGCAGCCGTCCTGGAAGGTACAGGTGTGTGAGAAGGGAACAAACACAAGCCTTTAGGAGGAGAGGCCCAGGTGAGAAGGTGAACTTGCCGACCAGCAGGGAGCCGTGTCTTACAAGCAGCTCTGGACTTGGGCAGCCATCAGTGGGGCTGCACCGATGGGTGACCACATTCCAGGGCCAGCACCCACTTGCCAGTTGGTGCTCATGTAACATTTACATCTGCCCGTGTCACGTGGTTCCCAGGCCTGGTAATTTGGCACCAGTGAAAACAGCCGCTGTGAGCATGATCATTAACCCTTTATCAGCCCCGGAGTATCTTGGCTAAGACTTGGATGGAGGCTGTGATGCAGTGAGAAATGGTGGCCACAGTAAAGTGAGGGACCAGGGCTCAGGCCCTGGAGCCAAGTTCAGGCTCTGCTGTTTGCTCACTCTGTGACCTTGAGCAATTAATAACCTGCTCTGTGCCTGAGTCCTCGCCTCCAAACAGGGATGACATCACCAGACTCACCTCACTGAGTTACTATAAGGAATAGGCAATTAACATTTACAAAGCATGCCCAGCACATCATTTAAGCATTTAGTTTTTTCTTTTTTCTTTTTTCTTTTTTTTTTTTTTTGCGGAACGAAGGCCTCTCACTGTTGCGGCCTCTCCCGTCGCAGAGCACAGGCTCCGGACACGTAGGCTCAGCGGCCATGGCTCACGGGACCAGCTGCTTCTGCGGCATGTGGGATCTTCCCGGACCGGGGCACGAACCCGTGTCCCCTGCATCGGCAGGCGGACTCTCAACCACTGTGCCACCAGGGAAGCCCTTTTTCTTTTCTTTTTATTCTAGTCCCATCATTTCATTCAACACCACAGGTCCGTGGGCCAATCACTACCCTATTCTCAGCTTCTGACTCCTCATTGTAAATGTTGAGTCAGCAAATGCAGTCGGCAAGTATTTATTAAGTACCTACTGTGTACCTCGCACTAAGGTCCGTGCTGGGAGCTGAAGGCTGGTAATGCCAATCGTCTTTCCTGTAAGGTGGGGTTGTCTGGAGTAAATAATATTTGGGCTGGGGCTTCCCTGGTGGTGCAGTGGTTAAGACTCTGCCTGCCAATGCAGGGGACGAGCCCTGGTCCAGGAAGATCCCACATGCTGCAGAGCAACTAAGCCCGTGAGCCACAACTACTGAGCCCGTGTGCCACAACTACTGAGCGTGCACTCTAGAGCCCGCGAGCCACAACTACTGATGCCACGTGCCACAACTACTGAAGCCTATGTGCCTAGAGCCCGTGCTCCGCAACAAGAGGAGCCACCACAGTGAGAAGCCCTCACACCGCAACCATGAGTAGCCCCTGCTCGCCACAACTAGAGAAAGCCCGCACACAGCAACGAAGACCCAATGCAGCCAATAATAAATTTTTTAAAAAATTGAGGCTGGTGCTGTGCACAGTTTAAGAGCGGTTACTATTCTCCTCCACTGTGTGTCACTGGTATGTTTTCCAGCAGTCTGGGCGGATCACTCTGGTGGGCAGCTGGGTGGAGGTGGCCCAGAGCAGTGTAGGGACAGGAGGCAGAGAGAGACCAGATGTCAGGAGGGATGGAAGGCCCATCAGGGTCTGGCGGAGAGCACAGGCTTAGCTCAGGCCGACCCGAGTCTGAGTTTTCCCTCTGCCTCTCCATGTGAGGTTGGCCAAGTTTGCGCACGTCTCTTGCCTTGTTTCTGGTCTGAAAGATGGAGAAGATGAGACCCAGTATCTGTCCTGTTCCCTCCGGTAAGGCCTGGTAGCTGGTGTGATTGGCCTCTGCTCTGACTGGTCTGTGCAGTGTCGTATGAGGACAAAACAAGGCCACCTCTGGGGAAAGCCATCACAGAACCTGGCACAGACTGCTTAGCCAACGTTAGACCCTTCCTTTAAGATGAGTAATTAATTGTGGATGGCTCGCAACACTGCCCCGGCAGAGATCAGCGCACTTTGACAAATGACGGTTAGAAAGGCCTATGTTTAGGTATTAAAGGTTCCTCCTTACTTACGGAATTAGAGGCAGGTGAGCAAGAAGAAATTACCTTATAGAGCCTCACCTGAATAAAGGACTTGCATGACATTTCAGGGATGATCCCCTCTCACTGGGGAAGACAGTTTGTGGACAGGAAGATTTGAAGTTAGTTGCTGAGATTTGTGGTTCAGTGACACCTTTTCTCTCTCCTGGTAAAAGGTAACCTCATGCCAAGGATGCAAGGGCCACAGTAGAAGCAATTGAGCAGGTTTGAAAACTCAAAGTTATCTGCTTAGTGTCTTTCTTTGCTCAAGTCAGACTTATCCTTAATACACCTTACCACGCATGCACTTTCTAACTTGCTGTGTGATCTTGGGAAAATTGCTCATCCTCTCTGGTTTTGTATCTTGAAGATAATGTGGCTGGAATAGGTACCATCTGAGAGCGAGAAGGACTCTTAGGAAACATCTAGTCCACTTTCTGACCTTACAGATGAGGAAACTAAGTTCTAAAGAGAGCAAAGCATTTACCTTCTTATTCCAGAAGTCGTTGGGCTCTAAATTGTAAACATCTCACACGACACTGCAGAAAGTGCCAATGTTAGACACACAGGGACAGCCTAAGCCAGCAGTTTTACACTTTTCCTTGGCCGTGGCTGCCAATAATGAAGATGGAAGCTGGATGAAGTGCTGCTTCAAAACCTGTTTGTTTCCCTCAAATGAGTCTCTGTCAGGCCACGTGGGGTGAGAGGAAGTATAATGGAGTCCAATCCAAATCGCTACCCAGTGGATAAAGATGCTGGAGGCAGAGATCACTACCAGCACAGCTGGGGGATGGGTGGGAAGAGTTTCCATCTTCCCAAGCCAGACAGCTCCATGACTCTTAAGTGGTGAGATATAGTCTCTTCTGGGTTATTTACTAAAACCAACTTCAATTCTGCCTCTTGAATGGCTGTTTGGAGGCAGAAAGAGGAAATAACGGGGCTCAAGAGAGAGAGAACCCTGATATCAGGAATCTAGGATCTGTCAGACAAAGAGAATTGTGGAGCTGAGAGGGGCAAAAATGTCCCTGTGTCCCCCAGCTCCTATGTACCTGGAAGTAACAAATACCTTGGGGTCAAAGAAACTGCCTTTTCTGTATCATTCATAGGTTGCCCTTTCTCTGCCTGATCCTTAGATGCCATGATTCTCCAGGCTTCCAAGCACTGCATTCTTGTCTCCCATTTGGGGGTCATGAATCCTCCCTGGAGGACCTGATTCCTTTACCAAGAAAAGTCCCATAAACAATTATGTGACGATGCAGATCACAGTTGCACGGAGTTCAAAACCCTTGGTCTATATATGCTGGTGAGTTCAAGTTACTCCAGGATCTTCTATACCCTATGTTCTTTAATCCAGAACTTTCCTCAAACATCAACCTTCTGTAAGCCAAAACACCCTCGTCCATCGATACAATAGGAAAATAATTATACCCCTTACACACCACATAAGCTTTTGGTATGAAATGAAATGACCAAGGGAAAAGGCGACGGTGCTTGACAAAGTGTCCTACAGATATCTTGGAAAAGTCTGGTCATGGTCTTCAGCGATGAAGACCAGTCACATAAAAGAAGAGTTGTCTTTGCCATTTTCACCCAAAAGAGCAGAATAAGGGATGGAATTTTGTGTGACAGCATATCTTAGATGAATGGAAAGGAAAATTTTCTCACAGTGAAAACTGTCCCAAAACAAGTTCCAAACAAGGTGAGATTCAAATATCTGCTTCTTGGCTTCTAGGGTTTATTTTGAAGGCGAGCGCTTGGCTATAAGTCACATATTCCCAAGCTCCGAGTCTAGTTGGTATGCATCTGGAAATAGGGGTCCCTCATTTATTGCAGTCTTTAGTGGAGCATTTCCTTAGGTTACGAGTACGTGTGCCGTTTCAGAATACTGTATGTCCTCTACCACTCCATGGAACTCGGGAAATGAAATCTACCCTACAAGAGAGCTCATTAGAAATATGCTTATGGTGACAGCACTTGTTTCTCCAAAAGACCTTACTCGGCTCTCTCTCTCTCTCTGGACAGAACAGAGGTCTGGGTAAAAGCCAAAGGTTTGGGGTCAAAGAGGTCCCAAATCTTTACATACTGGTTTAACTTGAAGTCATTTCCAAGAACTCTGTTTTTCTGCCACAGTTTATCCTATAAACCCTTCATTAACTTTGGTGGAAGTGTCACCAAAACACTCTCCGTGATTTAGAACTAAGATTCATTCTCAGTGTAGGCTCAACGTTTGTAGAAATTACAGCAATGGAGAAACAGAGACGTATTGAGTAAATGATGGGAGGAAAAGAAAATGTTTTATCTTCACAGTGAAGTTAACAAACCATCATTATTGAGTTTTCTTCAGTCATGAGTGTGCTAATTACTAAGGTTGATACCTATTTGTTTATTATAACTTTTTTCCAGATCCTTGGAGGTGTTTAATTGAATTGACTCTTTCTCTGCCCCTGATGGATGTGACCCTCCATTTACCTGAGGCTGATAAAATCAAGTCCTTGTGAAAATTGTAAGTGGAAAAAGTCGAGGGTTTTAGAGGCATCCTTCAGTAGGGGTTAGGACCATTGGATGTGGGGAAAGAGGGAACTGGGTTTAAAACTTGAAAGTTATTAAAACTTCTTAACTCTCAATTTTTGCATCTATAAAATTATATTAATAAGAGTACCTATTGTTAGGATTTATTGAAGATTAAATGTGATCATATATCTGAAGTGCCTGGCATATTGTCAAACATGTAGTAATACATCCCATGAATGTTGGTTATCTATTCATAGTTGGTGCTACTGATTTTATTATTCAGGTGAGAGAAATTGTTTCTAAAATTATAGGGGAATGCCAAGGGCCTATAATCGCCAAAACAATCTTGAAGAAAAGTCTGAAGCTCTCACACTACATGATATCACAACTTAATACAAAGCTATGGTATCCAAGAGAGTGTGGCATTGGTGTAACGTGAGACAAACAGGTGAATAATGGGTCAAAGGAATAGAGCAAATCATATATATCATCTGTTATTTGACATTTCGATGGAGAGAAGAATAAATTTTCCACAAATGGGACAGGAAGGACTGGATAAATATAAGAGAAAAATATCACACAGCTGGAATATGGTGGGACCAAGATCTAATGCAGAATCTTTACCTCCAGAATCTCTGTGCTTAAACCCTTCCCTACGTTGCCATTCCAGCATGGTGATCGGCAAAGCGTTCTCGTTAAATAACCAGCTGTCTTTGTCAAGCTGCTTTCTCAAATCATTATTCACAAGGAGTGAGAGGCTAAGGTGAGATGATTTCTAAGATTGCTGTAGATTTGGAGAATCTGTTCCTACATGGTAGACCAACGACTGGATTCCAGACCTTCCTGGGCACAGCTCCCAACAGAAGCTGCTTTCCCTCAGAAACCTCCATCCTGAGGACCTGGAAGGAGGGCTGCCTCGAGGCCCTCAGAAGCCCTTGTCACTGCAGAATAGAGACAGATCCAAAAATATCTCAAGAGCTTGGCAATGCACTTAATATAATCTCTCGCTTTGCCCCCTGAAATCAATTAGACTAATGTTTGAAACTCCAGGAGGGTGTGCAGACTACAGCCTTTCTGCAAAGTCATCAGAACGTATAAAAATGATTCCATGATCAGCCAACCCCCAGACATCCACACCTTGGTCATTCTGACTTCCTGAGATGTGCCCTTGTGCCTCTCCCTGTGCAGGTATCATAGGCAAATCCCCACTGCCAGTGTTGGAGATCACCTGGCTTTTCGATGATGTGTCCTATTATTGGAGGTTATAAAGAGTTAACTAAAGAGGCTGGCCTGTGGAGGGCGTACCCCTAACCCTACGTGTATCTGTGGGAGGGTGGCAGCTCAGTATGGCGGGAGGAAACAATTACGATTTAATTCCATACTGCAAAAACATTTCCTACAACGTATTGGGTGCTGTTTGAAAAATAATGAGGAGAAAAAGTAGATCTGCCATTGCCCTCCTGGGTCTTATAATGCATCTCTCCAGGCTTAATAGTCACAAGGGCACCTGGGGAAAGGCAAGTGATTGTACTAGAGACCAAGCATCCTGGTACAGAAAAGACAAAAGCAGTGGGAATTCTACAAGGGGGTGGCATTCAGACAGGCATGTGTTAACAGGTAACAACAGGAATGAGGTCCAGGACTGAGACTGCTCGTGGGTGGGGTGGAAGGGATGGCAGTTTCCAGGAGAGTCCAGAAATCAAAGAACACATCCGCTCAGGAAGGTGGATACCAGAGCATGACCTGGGGGACGTGGCACTTCAGCTGAGATCCAAAGTACAGGCATGAGTTAATGATGGGGAAGGAGTAGAAGAAGGAGGTTGTCAAGGGAGAGGAACCACATGTGCAGAAGCCCTGTGTTGGGATGGTACTTCCAAGGAACAGAGAGAATGCCAGTGAGGCTGGAGAGGACAGGCAGGGCGAGGTGAAGCAGGGGGAGCTGAGTGCTGGGCTTTAGAAAAGATGTCTTCCTTCATCCTAGACCAATGGGAAGACACTGGAGTTTTATTTTTTAATTTATTTTATTGAAGTATAGTTGATTTACAATGTTAATTTCTGCCATACACCTAAGTGATTCAGTTATACATGTATGTATATTCTTTTTCATATTCTTTTCCGTTATGGTTTATCACAGAATACTGAGTATAGTCCCCAGCGCTATATAGTTGGACCATGTTGTTAATCCATTCTATATATAATAGCTTACATCCGCTAATCCCAAACTCCCAATCCATTCCTCCCCCACCCCCCACCCCCTTGGCAACCACAAGTCTGTTCTCTGTGTCTGTGAGTCTGTTTAGTAAATAAGTTCCTTTGTGTCATAGTTCATAGATTCCACACATAAGTGATGTCACATGGTATTTGTCTTTCTCTGTGTGACTTACTTCACTTAGTATGATCATCTCTAGGTCCACCCATGTTGCTGCAAATGGCATTATTTCCTTCTTTTCTATGGCTGAGTAATAGTCCATTGTATATATGTGCCACATCTTTATCCATTCACCTGTCGATGGACATTTAGATTGTTTCCATGTCTTGACTATTGTGGCCAGTGCTGTTATGAACATCGGGGTGCATGTATCCTTCTGAATTAGAGTTTTGTCTAGTATATGCCCAGGAGTGGGATTGCAGGATCTTATGGTAATTCTATAATTTAGTTTCTTAAGGAACCTCCATACTCTTCTCCATAGAGGCTGTACTAACTTACATTCCCACCAACAGTGTAGTGGCTGTACTAATATACATTCCCACCAACCCACCAGGGCTCTCTTTTCTCCACGCCCTCTCCAGCATTTCTTGTTTGTAGACTTTTTGATGATGGCCATTCTGACCAGCGTAAGGTGATACCTCATTGTAGTTTTGATTTGCATTTCTCTAACAGTTAGTGATGTTGAACATATTTTCATGTGCCTATTGGCCGTCTGTATAAGACACTGGAGGTTTTAAGCAAGGGTAACGATGATGGTCTGTGTTGTAAAATGAGACTGAAATCTGTCTCTCAGGGGGAATCAACAATAGCTTGTTGAATGTATAAATATGCATAAACAGCGTAAGCACCAAAAATGTGGGAGAAATGGATAGCGAATTGATTAGAGTGGTTTATCTCTCTGAGATGGGATTTCGGGAGGATTTTGCTTTTCCTGTTATGCATTTCTGTATCTTACAAATATTTTCCATCGGTCCATTTTGTCTCTTCTGAAAGGAAAATAAAGTTTTGTTTTCCTTTTTAAAAACAAAATCTCTGCAGACAATGCCTTCTTTAGACAATAGGAATAAATTGCAAAGGAAGTTGCCCTAATGTGACCCAGACTGGGTCTGGGCGTGCTTTAGGCATAAAAAGAAAGGTCTTCTGATGATGTAATTTTAAAAGTGTCCTTGACATTCTTGAAGGTTTTAGCAGCCCCGAAGAAAAGAGAAGAATAGAATCATGGTGCTGAAAAGGACCTTACAGTTCAAATAATCCAACTTGCGTATTTTACCGCTGCAGGAAATGAAGCTCTGAGAAACAGATATTTCAAAGAGAAATCCACTCGATAATCAAGAGCATTTCTAAACAACAGTCATAACCCATTAGACATTTAAGTTTTTAAAAAAGATTCGGTCACTAAAAGCAACAAAACTTAGGTTAACTAAGAGTAAATCTAAGCAAATGTGTGCAAGTTCATGATAAAGAACATGAGAAAAAAAATTAAAACATAAAATAAGACCTGTACAAATGAGGGTCTGTATACCATGGTTAAGGATGGGAAGACTTACCATCAGGACCTACAAAATGGACTGACATATAGTAGGGGGTCCAATTATCCTAGTTCAAGTGAACTCATTGGAAATATATCATTCTTTTCCATACATTAAGCAGAACTTACCTGCCATTCCAGGCCAAGTCCTGACAAGGTTAGTTGGTTGGTGGGTTGGCTTTAACTTTTTAAAATCAATTTTTTGAGCTATAATTTACATTAAATAAAACGATCTATTTCCAAGGGTACAGTTTGATGAGTCTTGATAAACATCTACATCAGTGTAACCACCACCCCAATTAAGACTTAGAACATTCCCACTACTCCAAAAAGTCTCACAAGTCTTTTCAGGAACTTGGCAAACTGACCTTAAAATAGATACTGCAGGGTAAAAGGTCAAGGATAGCAGAGACAATTTTCAGGAATAACAAGGGAAGGATTTTTTATCTACCAAATACAAAGATTAATTAAAAAACCACAGTAACTAAGACATAAATAAAGAGTCCAAAGGCACAGTTACAAGCTCCAGAAATAGACACACTCAGATATGAAATCTCTATATATTTTCCAAGCTATATATACCAAGCCAGTTTATTGGAACACAGCCATGTCAATTCACTTACAGATTGTTTGTGGCTTCTTTCCTGCTCTGATGGCAGAGCTGAGCAGAGACCACATGGCCCGCAAAGCCTAAATAAAGTATTTACTATCTGGCCCTTTCCCGAAAAAGCTGGCCACCCCTGCTCAAGACATTTGCTGAATTCTGAAGCTGCGTGATAGGAGAGGCTAAAATGCTGAATTATTTGTATTCCACTTTCTCATAATCATAGAAATTTAAAATTCTCCCTTTTTACCCCTCCCATCTTTTGCACAGTTTTTAGGGATTTCCGTTATGTATCTATTAAATTTGGGTTCTTCATCTCGTCCCGCGTTCCCTTAACTTTATAGGGGATCGCTTTCTTCTGCCTTTGGTATTTAGTGCAGGTCTGATGATAATAAATTATCTCTTATTTCTTTCAAAAGTATTTGTATTTTGCCTTCCTCTTTGGAGCATCCCTCCATGCAGAATGGCACTTGTTAGCATTCTAGTGGTTACTCCCTGACTCACTACAAATCAAATACAAAGTATTACTTTTATCAGTTTTCTCACAATGCTAGTACCTTGGAATATTCAAATTCTAATTACCTTTATTTTGTTGTTGTTGTTGTTTTAGATTATAACATATCGAGGACCCACATTCTAATCACTGAGTAATCACTAAAAGAATAGTAACAGACATTGGGCTTCCCTGGTGGCGCAGTGGTTAAGAATCTGCCTGCCAAGGCAGGGGACATGGGTTCGAGCCCCGGTCCGGGAAGATCCCACATGCCGCGGAGCAACTAAGCCCGTGCACCGCAACTACTGAGCCTGCGCTCTAGAGCCCGCGAGCCACAACTACTGAGCCCGTGTGCCACAGCTACTGAAGCCCGCGTGCCTAGAGCCTGTGCTCTGCAACAAGAGAGGCCACCACAATGAGAAGCCCACATGCAACAATGAAGACCCAATGCAGCCAAAAATAAATAAATAAATTCATTTTAAAAAATAAATAAAAGAATAGTAACAGATGTATAACTAATTTAATAGAGAAAGGAAACAACTTTTTTAATCTAAAAGAAGGCAAAAAAATTTACAAAGAATGGAAATAGGAACATAGAATGAGCAGATGGGTCCAGTAGAGAACACATAGTAGGAAGACTGATAGAACCCCACTGTACTAGTGCTTGTTTTAATTGTGAATGGATTAAATATTCACTTAAAACACTGAGATGATCAGAGTAGATATAAAAGCAAATGCAATATTACTTTTGCAGGCAGGAGTCATGCTTTTATTATAAGGGCACAGAAACACACAAAGCAAAGGATGGAACGTGCATATCATGTGAGTACTAACCCTAAGAAAACTGGTTCAGCTATAGTAAAAGCAGTTAAGGTAGGCTTTAAGGCAAGAACATTACTAAAGAAAAAAAGACATTTCCTTAATGAAAGAGGAGCCATATCACCCGGAAGAAAAAACAATTCCAAGCCTGTATATAGCTTCAAAACACATAGAGCAAAAACTGACAGAACCAACATGAGAAGTAAAGAAATTCACAAGGATATTGGAAATTTTACCACACTTCTTACAATAGCTGATAGATCATACAGAAAAAAAAAAAAATCCGTACAGATAAAGAAAATCAAAACAACAAACTTAAATTATTTGACGTAGTGAACACTGCACCTGTGTGTACATTCTTCTCAAGTATACATGACCACTTTCCAAAACTGACTGTATAATGGATCGCAAAACAAGGCCTTCACAAAATTCAAATGATTGCGATTATTCTTATTATATTATCTGACCACAGTAAAATTAAGCTAGAAATATATAACAAAAGGTAAACTTAAAATCACTGAACTATTTATAAGTTAAGCAATATGCTTTTTTTTTGCGGTACGCGGGCCTCTCACTGTTGTGGCCTCTTCCGTTGTGGAGCACAGGCTCTGGACGCACAGCCTCAGCGGCCATGGCTCACGGGCCCAGCCGCTCCATGGCACGTGGGATCTTCCTGGACCGGGGCATGAACCCGCGTCCCCTGCATCGGCAGGTGGACTCCCAACCACTGCACCACCAGGGAAGCCCAAGCATATGCTTTTAAATAATGTATGTCAAAGAAAAAAAAAATCACAACAAAAAGTAGAAACGTTTTGAACTGAACATTAAAGATACAAGGTAGCAAAACTTTTGCAATGCAACCAAAGCAGTCCCTGGAGAGAAATATATAGCCTCAAATTCATACAATATTTGAAAGGCGGTAAAGGTAAAAATTCAATTCTATCTCAAAAAAATTGAAAAAAAAAGGAAAATTTAAAAGGAAGCATAGAAAAGGAAATAAAAAACAAACTGATAGAATAGAAAAAAATGTAAAACAGAGAAAATCATCAAAGCCAAAAATTGATTCTTTGAAAATATCAATAAAATTGTTAATTCTCTAGCAATACCAGTCAGAAAAAGAGTGAACATGTTTTACCAAGATCAGGAAATAAAAGGGGGAAGTAAGTGCAGATCTTCATACATCACTGATAGGAAAGTAAATTGGGAAAGCTACTTTGAAGAGCAGCTCGGTAATATATACAAAATTTGACAGTTCTGTCATTCTGCATGGAGGAATGTGGCTTACGGTGGTGGTTCTGAAAACTGGTTGTACCTTAGAATTGCCTGGCATTCTAAAAATCAAATCGAACCAAAAAGATTAATGAAACTGGAATGTCAGGGGGTGGAGTGTACATCCATTCTCTCTCCTTTTAAATTCTCTCATTTTTAAACTCTGTTAACTGTATAACCAGAGTTGAGATACACTGCCCAGGGGAAACACATGTAAATGTTCATAGGAGATAAGAATGTTCTTTGTACTATCTGTAAGAGAGAGATAAAAAAAAAAAAAGAAGAAACTGTATAAATATTTATCAACAGAAACATTAATAATAAATTTGGAAATGTTCAATACTGTCATACCAGACAATGTATGAAAATGAATGAATGCCTAAATACATTACATGGATGAGTCTCACGAACACAGTAGGAAGAGTAATTTGCATTGTAAGGTCAGTATGATACCAATTTCATACAGTTTGGAAAGATGCAAAAAGCAAAAAACACAACTGTATGTTTGAAAGTCAGTGGAGCACGGCAGTTCAGAGCACAGAATCTGGTTCAGATACCAGCTTCCTAGAGACAAGCGTGACCTCAGCAATCGCAAGATCTCTGTGTGCCCCACGGTCCCCCTTTATAAAGTGAGGACGCTTTTACCGCCCACCTCAAAGGACTGTGGTGAAGGCTGGAAAAGCTGGCAGATGTGAAGGGCCTGGCACAGGGCAAGTGATTGGGGGCCGTCTATGGTTACTATTTTATGACATCACAGTACCTGCAATGTTTCTTAAGAGTCCTCTTTAAGAGTGTGGCAAGATGTTAGAACTGAATGGAACTGGATGGTGAGAGTACACCTGTTTTTATGCTGATTTCTGTTCTTTCCCTCATGTTTAAAATAGTTCATAAGAAAAGCAATCTGAGACTCAGAGGCCAAGTTCACAAGTCCCACGGCCCAAGGTCATTCAGCCGCTCACTGAAATCCAAAAGTCACCTTACCCCAAAGATCCCGCCCCTAATTTAGCAAACGTGATACAAGAAATTAAACTCATAATGTGTGTAGGAGTCATGTCTGTTCCAACCACTGAAAACTGGCCTGCTGAAGCCATGGTTTCAAAAGTCTATTGTGACTCTTTAATTGGTTTTTTTTTGTTGTCATTGTGTTGGGTTATGCTTTTACTTTGCTCATCTCTCCTTCATTGACTTATGACTAGAAAGCTCCATGGTTAAAAACAAACAAGCAAACAAACAACAGAAACACCCCTGTGACATCCCACATCACTCAGAATAAAATGCAAAAAGTACTTTCCCAAGCCCATATGTAATATCTGGCCCCTGAATACATTTCTCTCCTTATCTCCTACCACCCCCCCCCTTTGTTCCTCTGCTCTGACCGTACTCACTACAGCTTTTGTCTTGTTTCTTTGCTTTCAAATCTGCTAAGCATCGTCACGTCTCAGGTTCCTGGAACTTGCTCTGCCAGGGTCCCTTCCTACAGATCCCTCTGTGGTTCACTCCTTCCCTTTCTCTGGGTCTGTGCCCAGAGGGAGAGCACCTCTCTGACCACCATTTCTAAAATAGCCTTGTCCCACCATTACTCTCCACCCAGCCTGGTTTATTTGTCCTCGTGGCTCTTACTCAGGCGGGCTCCCAACACGCACAAGAGCCAGGGCAGGGATGCAAACAGTGATAATCCAGTTATTTACAAACTACAAGCCAAACTGACAAGCTGTTAGTAAGATGTTTTCTAATCTCCTGCATTGACAAATATGCAATCATAACCGCCTACCAGGTTATGTGAATCTAGAATTTTCAGACTCCTTCGAGGTTTGTACCAGAAAGCAGGGCGGGTGGGCCTCTGGTTCCCAGACTCTGTTTCACTCCCATCTTTTCTATCTCAGCTCATAGAGATCGAGGGAAATAGGCTCCACCAGTGAATTGCAACTGCCCTGTGTCTTTCCTCCTGCAGTTCACAAGGAAAGGGCTCCAGTTTTCTCTGCATGGGCAGAGCCTTTTTCAAGTCACCAGCTCTTCCTCACATACTGCTGCCCAACAAATGGCTCAGTGCCCAGGGTCACGGGCACAGACAGTCACACTGAAAGGAGTCGGGTGCGCAGGCAAACTGACAGGCCAGGCACAGATCTGCGGCTCAAAGACATGAAAAAGCTGGTCCAAGTCATACAATCATAATGGACTGTATCAGGCTGCAACCCAGATATGGTCCATGGAGGGCTTACGAATATGGACTCCTAAATCACTCAGCTCGTGGTCAAATCCTGGCTCTGTCACTTACCAGCTTTGGGACTTGGAACAAGGTATGGGACCACCCTCTGACTACTCCAGAGCGATCGCCTGAGTTAGCACAAGTGAGTAGAACAGGGTCAGGTAGTTATTAAACCTCCAACCGGTGTTCAGCAGTAGCTTGTCGTAGCCTTGAAAGTCCTCGCTCTAACCCTCCACCAAATCCTCGTGGTTTGTAACAGAATCAAAGATGAACAGACAGGGGCTTCCCTGGTGGCGCAGAGTCCGCCTGCCGTTGCAGGGGATACAGGTTCATGCCCCGGTCTGGGAAGATCCCACATGCCGCGGAGCAGCTGGGCCCGTGAGCCATGGCCGCTGAGCCTGTGCTCTGCAACGGCAGAGGCCACAACAGTGAGAGGCCCACATACCGCAAAAAAAAAAAAGATGAACAGACATATTAAATATCTCCTTGAAAATAGGTTCTGAGTTGCAGACTTTATGTTTCATAAGATTTCAGAGAAAGAAGAGGAAAGTAGGCACTGGAGGCATTCAGAAAACCTCCTAGAGGAGGTGAGACCAAGATGAGCCCAGAAGCTGGGGATGTTTGGCTGGAGAAGGACTTCCCAGGCCTTTCACACCAAGGCCACTTCACTGGAACAAGGGGTGAGTGTCCTAAGGGCAGTATTTTGTCTTTGATTTTAATTTTATACTGTTGTACAGTTGATGTACAGTGTTGTTTTAGTTTCAGTTGCCCAGCCAAGTATATTCTGGTATACTTTTTTTTTTCACATTCTTTTCCCACATAGGTTATTACAGAATACTGAGTTCCAGTAGGTCTCATTGATTATCTTTTTTTTAATTAATTAATTTATTCATTTATTTTTGGCTGTGTTGGGTCTTCGTTGCCGCACACGGGCTTTCTCTAGTTGCCGCGAGCGGGGGCTACTCTTCGTTGTGGTGCGCGGGCTTCTCATTGCAGTGGCTTCTCTTCTTGTGGAGCACGGGCTCTAGGCGCGCGGGCTCAGTAGTTGTGGCATGTGGGCTCAGTAGTTGTGGCTCGCGGGCTCTACAGCGCAGGCTCTGTAGTTGCAGTGCACGGGCTTAGCTACACCGCAGCAGGTGGGATCTTCCCGGACCAGGGCTCTAAGCCATGTCCCCTGCATTGGCTGGCAGATTCTTAACCACTGCATCACCAGGGAAGCCCTGATTATCTATTTTATATATAGTAGTGTGTATATGTTTGTCCCAAATTCCTAATTTCTCTCTCTCCCCACCTTTCCCCTTTGGTAACCATAAGTTTGTTTTCTAAGTCTGTGAGTCTATTTCTGTTTTGTAAATAAGTTCATTTGTATCATTCTTTTAGATTCCACATATAAGTGATATCATATATTTGTCTTTCTCTCTCTGAATTACTTCACTTAGTATGATAATCTCTAGATCCATCTATGTTGATGCAAATGACATTATTTCACTCTTTTATATGGCCAAGTAATATTTCATTGTATATATGTGCCACATCTTCTTTATCCATCCGTCAATGGACATTTAGGTTGCTTCCATGTCTTGGCTATTGTAAATTGTGCTGCTATGAACATAGGGGTGCGTGTATCTTTTCAAATTATGGTTTTCCTCAGATATGTGCCCAGGAGTGGGATTGCAGGATCATACGGTAGTTCTATTTCTAGTTTTTAAAGGAACCTCCGTACTGTTCTCCATAGTGGCTGCACCAATTTACATTCCCACCAGCAGTGTAGGAGGATTCCCTTTTCTCCACACCCTCTCCAGCATTTGTTATTTGTAGACTTTTTAATGATGGCCATCTGACCAGTGTGAGGTGATACTTCATTGTAATTTTGATTTGCATTTCTCTAATCATTACCGATGTTGAGCATCTTTTCGTGTGCTTTTTGGCCATCTGTATGTCTTCTTTGGAGAAATGTCTATTTAGGTCTTCTGCACACTTTTCGGTTGGGTTGTTTGGGGTTTTTTTATATTGGGCTGTATGACCTGTTTGTATATTTTGGAGATTAACTCCTTGTAAGTCTCATCATTTGCAAATATTTTCTCCCCGTCCGTGGGTTGTCTTCCGTTTTGTCTGTGGTTTCCTTTGCTGTGCAAAAACCTTTAAGTTTCGTTAGGTCCCATTTGTTTATTTTTGTTTTTATTTTCATTACTCTAGGAGGTGGATCCAAAAAAGATATTGCTGCAATTTATGTCCAAGTGTGTTCTGCCTAAGTTTTCCTCTCAGAGTTGTATAGTGTCCGGTCTTACCTTTAGGTCTCTAATCCATTTTGAGTTTAATTTTTGTGTACGGTGTTAGGGGGTGTTCTAATTTCATTCTTTTACATGCAGCTGTCCAGTTTTCCCAGCACCACTTATTGAAGAGGCTGTCTTTTCTCCACTGTGTAATCTTACCTCCTTTGTCATAAGATTAATTGACCACAGATGCGTGGCTTTCTATCCTGTTCCTGTGTTTGCGCTAAGGGCAGTATTTTGAAAGACACGTGCATTTGGGTGTTTAGGCGCCAGTTTAAAGAACAATCACATTAGGTTATTGTTGCAATTAAACAAGTTCCCTTCCCTGGTGTGGAGGTGGGACAGGTCTTCTCAATCATTCTGTTGATACTTCCTGCCCTTGACAAGGCTTTCTTTCCATCAGACAGCCTTCTCTTCCAAGTGGTCGTCATTTATTTGTGCTGCTTTCCAGCGAGCCTGTTAGAAACCTTACCTGGAAAGCCCACTGAAGTTTATCTGCAGGGCTACCCAGCTCTCTCCCTAACTGGATTTGGCCAACAACATGCTGAGGACTGATGGTCTCTGCACCAGTACCATCTTCGTTCCAGTCCATCCTCAAAGCCTGGCACACCTCATGCCCACGTCGTGTTCTCTGCTGTTTAACTGCTGGTGTCCTTGGGGTCAAGCTAGATTCAAGGGGATCTCTCTGCTCCTCGACCGCACCACCCCTCGCTTCCTGAAGACTGGCCTAGAGAGCCACCCAGAACTTGTGTTTGAGAATTGCTGTTTAAGGGCATGGTGGGGCTTCCCTGGTGGCGCAGTGGTTGGGAGTCCGTCCCCGTGCAGGGAACGCGGGTTCGTGCCCCGGTCCGGGAAGATCCCACATGCCGCGGAGCGGCTGGGCCCGTGAGCCATGGCCGCTGAGCCTGCGCGTCCGGAGCCTGTGCTCCGCAACGGGAGAGGCCACAGCAGTGAGAGGCCCGCGTACCGCAAAAAAAAAAAGAGCATGGTGAATTTACTATTTCAAAAGCGAGCCCAAGAACAAGACGGGTTAGTTTTTAAAACAGCTAGAGTTCAATTACAGTTTTATATACATATGATTTTTATATATGATATATAGTATATATGTATTTACATTATAATTGAACATACATACACATTGTTAGTAAATAATATATATTATTTCAGTCGCTCCTTTCTAACAGACAGTCATTTCCATCTGAAAGTACCTCAGAGCCTGGAAGTAAATCCCCTCCCCCGCCCCCCTCCTCCACTCTCCCATGCCCAGACCCTCTTGTTTTGGTTCTGCCATACTTGGTCTTCCAGGTAGATGCTGGTGACTCCCATGCCTTTGTTTTTATCAGTGGCTTTTCTCACCCTCACACTCCCCAGGGCAGGTCATGGTGTCCATGGCTCTATGTGCTCTACACTATTGACACTTGCCAGGGACACTCGTCGAAACCCTTCAAAAGGAACTAACTTCGTTAACACCTGGATTTTGAACTTCTAGCCTCCAGAACTACAAGAGAATACGTTTCTGTTGTTTCAAGCCACCCAGTTGTGGTACTTGGTTACACAGTCCTCACAGACTAATACAGAACCCACCTATGATTCGTCTTTGACACCACATGAACATCAGGAACTCAGAGGGTGATGGCTGTTGACCTTGCATCCGCCAGCCCTGTCTGGAGGGGCCTCTTCACATATCTGTCTTACTTTTGGTTTTTTGGTAACTATTTCAACTACGCGTTAAGTTGTTCCTCCTGGATGCAAACTTCTGTGATGCTGGACCAACTGATGTAAACTTCTCACCCACCCTGAGTTTACGGTAAGTACCTGAAGCCTGTAGAGGGACAGAGCATCCCACCCAAGTGAGGACAAAAGTTCCCAGGATTGTCCCCAAAGTACCCACCTCAGCAGTCCCAACTGTCTACAGTCAGTCTTCTTTCGGAGAATAGACTCGCTTTGACATCAGTAATTCCCCAGAACCGCCTCTTGCAACAACGTTTACTCATTCACCCATTCAACAGACATTTATCGGGGGAATTATATTCCAGACGTTGCTCTAACTGTTATAACTGCTGGGGATACAGCAGTAGACAAAAGTGACAAAAGTCCCAACCCTCATAAAATGTACGTTCTAGAAGGGGAAGCCAAACAATAAACAAACCAAAAATTTGAAAAATATAGTGTACTTTTAATTTAGTATAATATATACTATATTGTAGATATGACATAGTATATATTCTATGGAGAATAATCAGAAAAAGAGGATGGGAAGCCCTGAGCAGAGGAGAGGAGGTTTCCATTCGACTGAGTGCTTTAGCCAGCTTCCTCGGCAGTAATAACCAATTGCCAAGTCTCACTGACCTATGACAGCAATCATTGATTTCTCATTATGGGTCTCGAGGTCAGTTGCAGCTCTGGGTTCATTCAGACTTAGCTGGATTCCACTAATCTTCTCAGTTCGGGACTCAGAGTGTGGGGGGCAGCCTCTAAAATGACCCCCAATGACCTCACGTCCTGACATTTACACCCCAGTATAATCTCCCTCTGAGTATAGGCTGGACTTAGTGACTCACTTCTAATAAATGAATAGGGCAAAAACGATGGGATCTCACTCCTGAGATTAGGTTATAAAAAGACTGTATCTTCTGTCTTGCTGGCCCTTTCTTATTCTCTCTCTCTCTGGGTTATCACTCTGGGGGCTGCCCTATAGAGCGGGCCCCCCCAACCCCATGTTAAGGAACTGATGTCTCTGACCAACAGCCAGTGAGATTCTGCATGTCTGTTTCAGGATAAGTCAGGAAATTAACACTTTGAGTGCCACAGGGCAGGAGACGAGAACAGGAGAGGGTAAGAGTGCCTCTCACTGGGGGTAGAGGGAAGACATCTACTAGAAGGTGGCATCCTACTAGGATGGAGGAAAACATAGAAAACACATATTTTCCAAATTTATTCCAGGAAAATCAGATGCTGTTTTATTTCTTTTTTGGAAAGAGTGAAGTGTGATGAAGACAGGAGATATTTTTTAAGATTCCCCACTAAGGAGCTGTTATTATTTCGAGCTGCTTTGCTATTTTTTACTGATCTGATATCTTGGGTGACTTTTTTCACCATGGTCTTATTATTTTTTTGTCATGTGGAACTAGAAATACAACACTTGCTGCTTTACCGAAAAATCTGTTTTTAATGGTACTCAGGCACAAGCCTATTTTGGGATCCCCCCACCCCGCCTTTAAATAAATCTCTGTTGATGCTTTCAGAGTGCCTTTGGGAGGGGAGAGTCAGCCCCTGAAAGGTGCTGAGACCATGCTTGGCTCAGACAGGCTCACCTGATGGTACAGCATATGCTCCTGCAGTTATTCCCACAAACTGAAACTCAGCATTTTTAATAAGAGAACCTGTGTTCAGATCCCAGCTCTGCCACTTAAAATCTGTGTGGCTTTCAGCAGATTCCTCCATCTCTCTGGCTAATTCCCCTCACCTGAAAATGGATACACGTGATGGTACTCTTTGCATCTCCAAGTTCTGATAGACTTTAAATAACATGGTACAGAAAAAAGAACGTCCTAAGTGGGAAACTAACTTCATATAATGATGGAATGGTCATTAAGCATGAGAAGGTAAGTGAACATTCTCGGAAAAGTGTAAGATATTGTGCATATACTGGATCTTGTTATTGTAGCTCTGGAATGATTGGTTCCCACATTCCCAGGGAACACTGTGAAGCTGAGTGGCCAATGAGAGTCTTTGCTCTTGAAGGTAAGAGTTAAAGTTGACTCAGGGGCCTGATAACCTTTGAACTCTGACTGTGAGCGAGTCTCAGGATAACCGTGTCCCTAGATCATGCCTAACCCCTGTTCACCAACTTCATCTTTCTTGTCCCTCTTCCTTATTTCTGTCTCTTTTATGATTTTGTCTCCTTTGCTCTTATCTTTCCTCTCTGTGGCCATGAGGCGGGTGCAGAGCATGGGGACTGGCCACCGCGAGGGGCGGTCTCCTGACAGCGTCCACTGAGCACCTTCAGGGAGAACTGCACGCCTCAAGGACAACCTGCGATGACCAAGCATGGCAGGGGCAGGGGGTCTGGCCATTTCCACCCAGATCCAGATCAAGGAAGGCAGGACAACTGCCTGGGGATGAAGCTGGGGTGGGAATTTAAGCATTAAAGGGGAGGTACAAGGTCCCCTTCCAGGTAGTCCAGCCCAGAGCTTCAGCGTGTCAGGGATCGAGCTCATGAACAGTCCCTCTATTCCTGGGGGGTGTAACTGATGACCTGGGCCTGCCCTCTGGAGAAAACCCACCACACTCTGCAGTCTTTATCCTTCTGCAAAGGCAGGGGGGAGCCAGCAGGAGAGGAAGCGCCTGGGGCTGGGCACTGGATCAGGCGGGTCAGTTCCACCTTCTAGTGGGGGAGGGGCTGGAGAGCTGAGACTTCGGGGAGGTGCGGAGATGTAATCTCAGGATTGAAAATGAAAACCAGGTGGTCATGTCACCGAGCAGCGGGAGGCTGCTGTCAGCTTCCCTTTGCCAACTCCATTCTCATTTCAAGGTGATGATGACCCTCTAGGCACTGAAGTCATTTTCTGGAGATTTAATCTGGAACACAGGTTCTCCGGGACGGACTTGGTCAGGGGGTCAGGAGGAGGTGGAATGGGGGAAGAGTTCCAAGAAGTAGCGTCCGGAGTCCCCAGGACCAAGGACCAAGAAAGCAGACACAGGGGTATTTGTCTTGTCTCCTTTTCTAGAGATTTCCTCGAGGCCCCACATCCACACTCCCCTCCTCCCCCTAGATCTCAAACCAGCCCCAGAGAGAATCTGATTAACACAGCCAGGGCTACGGCAAGGACTTTCAAAACTTTCAGGAATTTTTTCAGTGACAATTGAACTCACCCAGAGGGCATACGCATGTTAACAAGGGTGAAAGAAGATGCCTTCAGCCAAGGAAAAAAATTTCAAGCAGTCTGAGCCCAGATCTTGTGGGACAGGAGGGTTTTGGTGTGTCCTATTTTGTGGCCCTCAGATTCCAGTGTTTATTCACCCACATCTCTCTCCGTCTCTCAAGAGGGCGAGCATTTACTGAATCCTCCAGCTGTGTGTGGCACGTTGCTAAGTTTTTAAACATATATGATCAGCAAGCATTTATCTTATTCAAACGTGACAACAGTCCTCTGAGGCAGGTTTTAAGAAATCTCATTTTGCGGGGGGTGGGGGGGGTTGTTTGTTTTATTTTTTCAGGTAAAGAGAGAGCTAGGCATTTGTCTTGCCAAGAGTGGCAAGACAGTGGCAGAACAGGAACTGGGACATGGGTCTGGCTGACATCAACCTGCTGGGCGTTCGCAAACCTTCCTGAACGCAAGGGTCACCTAAGATGTTCACCAAAAATGCAGCTTCTGGAGGCCCGAGCTCAGCCGGCTCATTCAAGTCTGGGAATGATGGGCACAGCCCATCTGCCTCAGGGTAGGGGCCCCTGGCCCAGTTCCTCAGAAGCAGGTGGAAAGAAGGTGCCAGACACTCAGTGGAGAGATGTCTCAGGGTACGCACTATGGGGGTAGGGAAGGGTGCAGGTCGGGCAGTAATAAGTCATGACAAGGCTTCAGTGGAACCTACTGGAAACTCTGAAGCTGGGATACCCCTTCAGAACTGGCCTGAGCTGGAAGAAGGGGACCACACATTACACCACTTCTTGAGCAACCAGTAGGTGTGAGTTGGTCTGGAAGGCGTGGAGGATGTGACCTAGGGCTGGGTAGACCTCTTCAGAGTGGAGAAGGTAGCCAGCAGCCTCCCCAGCTGGTGAAATGGGTCCTTTGGTAATGAAGGGGAATCGGAGCAGTGCAACACATCAGGAAGGTCTGTATAAAATCCACAGGAATCATGGAGTCCCAAGGGTGATTAGCATGGGGGAAGGCTATAGACTTTCTTGCGCTCACAATAGTTTATGAGGACCAGTAGGGGGCAGCAAAGAGCTTTCCAGGTGTGACTCTGGAGCAGTAAGGTGAGGTAGGAGCTTGGTGAACAGCATCACCTGGGAAGGAACTGCAGAGTGCCCAGGGGAACCCAAGCAAGCCCAAGACTGAGCCATCAGCAGCAGAATCTGAGAAGGGATAGAAGGGTGGAACCCAGATTACAAGAAGGTATGTCACGCAAAGTAGCTGGGTGTTACCCTACAGCTGTTGGGAGACCCCCGAGTGGTTTGAAGTCCAGGAAGTGGTGCATTTAATGGGTTTTAGGAAGTTTTCCGACTGCAAGGAGGATGCAGGCAACAGGAAAGCAGAGGAGAGGATGCCTTATTAAAGGGCTCCACCTCTTTGCAGTCACGCAAGTTACTTATCCTCATCCAGGTCGGAAAAATTGTGGGAGGTAATAGTACTCACCTTATAGGGTTTCTATACCAAGGAAGAGGGAAGAACTATATAAGATGCTTTGCACAATGCCTGATAAATAATACCTCTTCACTAAACCTTATTAGACTTATTATTTTCATTACGTTTACAGAGATGTTTGCAATTGTTTAAGAGGCTGTGGTGACACGTGGTACACTTGCTGGGGAGGATAGTAGGGCCATTCATAAAGACCAGGTGTGGAAGTGGAGGAACAAGTTTGCAGGGAGAGGAGGGGGTCTGCCCAGGAGGCAGACAGGTCTGGAGCCACTGTCCAGGTGGGATGGAGATATTAGGGATCTGAAAGTCGACGGTGTATTAGAAGGAACTATTCCTAGAGGGATATGTGAGGTCACCCAGAGAGATGACCAGCCAAATAATTAAGCATGCAGTCAAAAAAGAGTTTCAGAGAAGAAAAGGATTTTGCAGAAAGAACCACCAGCACGCTGACATTTTAAGAATGTGAAAGTAGGGGAAGAGCAACCCACTGTAGAGAATGGGCCAGGCAGGTGTGAGGACAGGTGAGGGTAGCAGCCCAGGAGCCAGCAGAGGTGGGTTTTCAAGAAAGAGAAAGTAACCCACAAAGTAAAAGCACAGCACAGATGTCAGGCAGGATGGGGCTGGAGAGGGGAAGTGATGGGCCACTTTCCCAAGAACAACCTTAGTAAAGGCAGAGGCCCAAGTGCAGTGAGCCCAGGAGCTGGGGGTGGAGGAGGAGGAAGTGGAATACAGTCAAGGGAGACACATGGGTGGTTAGGTGGACAACCTAAAGATTTTATTAAGCTATGGGGATGGAGAGATAGATAGATGGATAGATGAATGGATGATGGATAGATGGGTGGAGGATGGGTGGATAGATAGTCTTAGTCAGTCAGTCTATCTCTAGCTATAGTTTAAGTCCCACTTAAAGTCACTCTTCTAAGCACTTACCTGTATTATCTCCCTTAATGGTATGAGATGTGTATTGTTTGTCTATTTTCCTATCTCTGTGCTAATAGCACAATGTCCTAATTGCCCTATCTTTGTAATAAGATTTTAGTATCTGAAATTCTGCCTTTTTCTCTTCTATATATATTTTAGAATAAGCTTAAGTTCCAAGAGAAAAAAATTAGGCTATTTGGAGCTAAAATTTTAGGTCAATTTAGGCATGATCAGAATCTTACAGCGAATCTACCCTTCCATGAACATAGTATATATAACCATTTATTCTGTCTTCTATTACATCCTTTAATAATATGTCAGAATTTTCTATATAATGGCCTTGCATATTTTTCCAAGGTATCTAATCATTACTAGGTCTTTTTTGCCATTACAGTTTCTAAGAAGTTATTATAGCTATGCCATTGATATATGTGGGTTCATATTGTATCCAGCACCCCTTTTATTAGTTCTACTTTCCTTTAAGAGTTCTCTTAGACTATCCATGTAGACAACCTTATTCACTTACTTGTAAATAAGGGGGAATTTCTTCCTTTGTACTTGTTTGCAATTTTTCTCTCTTTCTTTGTAATTCCTATGTTTCATTTTTTATTCTTCTTGTCTTACTGTGCTAAGTAGGATCTCCAGTAAAATGTTAAATAGACATGCTGGTAGGAAATATTTGGTCCTGTTTTTAATATAATGGAAATGCTTCTAACAGGTCATCCTAAGTACGATGTTTACTATAATTTAAAAAATACTCTTCAGTCAATTAAGGAGTCTCCCTTTTATTTCTGTTTTTTTCTATAAGAGTTGTTATCATGTATAGGTGTTGAATTTTATTTAATACTTTTTTTCCATGCCAAGTGATATAACCATATCTTTTCTTCCTTAAATATGTTGAGGTTTTGAATTGCCTTAGTGAATGCTCTGGTGTAAACCCATCTTTCTGGGATAAGATGTTGCTATTTGAAATTTATTTAAAAAAAATTTTAAAGCCAATCACCCTAACATGTTATAATATATGGTTATGTCAAGAGCTTTTATATGTATTTTCTGAGAGACATCATTTGTCTTCAAGATAAAACCACATATCCAGTCATCTCATTCCCCAATTTAAATCTTTCAGTGGCTCTCTATTGCCTACTGAAGACAAGATCCTTTGATGTACATGCAAGGCTCTGCATAACGTGATCCTCAAATTGTATCTCCAAATTCTCTGCTTATCTCTGGCATCTTTCCTTTGCTCATTGCATCTAACCTGGCATCAAAGCCTGTTAACGTTCCTCTTAAAACATATGTATTATATTATATTTAACACATATTTTATACTTTAGTAATATTTAACATATTATTAACATATGATATATTTAATAATATATAATAAATCTACTATATGTGCGTGTGTGTGTATATATATATATATATATATATATATATATATATAGTAACTAAACTAAGAATCTTTCATCTAGTTGTGGCAATGGGCTCCGAAACAGTTACATGGTGATGTTGTAAAATACAAATTGGTTTATGCCACTCTAAAATCCTTCATCTGGCCCAGTGGTGTGCTGGAGTCTGTTCATATCATCTTCTGAGAGTCAATTGTTAATACTCGGGAATTTCACAAGTCAGTTGTTAAATTGTTGTTAGCTTGAAATTGACCATGGTGGGATTATTTACTCTAGAAAAAAAATGGCAAGTACTACAAATCAGTGAATTTTTTTGAAGGCCAATTTTCCAGCACATCACTGAATATACTCCTTCACCCGTGACATAAGGACTACAGTCCATGATCAAATTTCTCTCTACCTTGTGCCCTGGTCAAACCTAGTTCCCAGAACTTTTGTATTTCCTTGATTTTGCAGTACCTTCCTTCTGATTATAATGCATTTCCTCTCCCACCTGTATGCACCTCCTCCCGGACTCAATTCAATGTCCATCCCGTAAGGAAGCACTTACAGGATCCTTCTCAGCATCTCTACAAAAAAGCACTTACATGATTCCCTAGTCATTAGTTTCTGCTCCTTAATCTCTAAACTCCTGAAAGGCATACACTCTTCATTATTCATTCATTTATCCCCATGTTTAGTACACCGTCTAGCACATGACAGGTGGCACATAAATTCTGGCCATCTAAGAAAGGAGTAAATAAAAGATGTTCCCACCTTCCTTTTGGTACCCGTGTTTCCCTCATGCTCACCCAATTTCCAAGCCATGATTTCCTGCCATCTCTCCCTAGGCCCGTCCTATAAAGAGAACTGCAGCATGGCACCACTTCTAATCCCACCTTTATCCACAAAGCAGAACTGGTGAATCAACCCCAAATCCAGAGGGAAACAAAACTGAATGGAAAATTTTCTCATCTGACGGAAGAGTACTAGAAAAAATCACTGGGGCAAAGTCATTGTAAGAGATTATTCTAGTTTTCTATTGTTGCCTTGCAAACTATGCCCAAATTTGGTGATTTATTTTGCTCTCAGTTTTGTGGGTCAGAGATTCAGAAGGGCCTGGGCTGGGGACTCTTATCCACTGGGTGTCCAGGGGTGCAGCTGGGGTTGGAGGACCCACTTCCAAGTTGGCCTCTTTACACACAAGTTCAGCATCTCTATGTTCTTTGGCCCCTCTGTCTCCACGGGACATGTCCTCTGCCAGGGCTTCTCCATGTGGCTTGAGCTTTTCACAGCATGGTGATATCAGGATAGTTGTCCTTCTTCTATGGTGGCTGTCTTCCAGGAGAACAAGGCAGAAGTTGCCAATCTGAACAGGCAGTCCCAGAGCAAGCATCGGATTATAACCTGTGTAATCTATTGGTAAAAGCAGTCCCAGGCCAGTCTGAATTCAAGGAGAGAGGAAGTAGACCCCATTTTCCATGGGAAGAGTATGAGATACTTTGTGTTCATCTTTAATCTGCCACAGAGGTGACTTGCTCTTGTCTCTCTCTGATGGAAATGAGGATAGCAAAGCTACATTGGCAGGAAAATATGAAGCTCGAAGGTATCCCCCATGGAATGAATTACTATCTCCAAACAGGTGGGGTAATACCTGGCACCAAAGATTTAATCAATCCCGAAAGGTGGCGCTGAACTGTTTTTTCCTAACGTTAACCCCAAATCGATCTCAGCTGACTTAACAACCTCTCAGCTCACCTCTAGCAATTCCCGAAGTCAGAAGAGTAGACAGAGTCTGTTCTCCAACTGTAGCCATTAGAGAAAAAGCATTGCCTCACATATGATGAGCGGTGAGTCATGAAGTATTCTCACTACATCACAGCAAATGGAAAGGATTGAGCCATCTAGCGATGATCAGAATGAAAAGAAATGGCACGTAAGCCACTCAGGCAGACCATCGGAGGGGAGGCAGCAAAAATAGGCACACGCACAGACACAACAAGCTTTTCCCAGACATCTGGATTTCAAGGCTTTAATGCGTTTCCTGAGGAATATAAACTCTAATCGCTAAAGGATTTTATACTTACAGATCATTGCAGTCGAGGTTAAATGGGAAACAGACGGCATACTCAAAAGGGGTGAATAAAAATAATGGAGCAAATAGCCTATTAACAAAGGGGAGGGAAGCACTGAGGAAGATCAGCATGAGATGGTGAAGCACAAAGGTACAAGCAACAGCAAGAGGTCATTATGACCCGGGGGCTGAGGGGACACAGGGAAGAAGCTGATGCTGGAAGCCAGTAAGAATCGGAACGGTAGGAAAGGGCTGTCTGATGAGAGCTGTGACCTGGGGAGAGGAGCCCAACCACTGCCCAACTGTGGTCCAGCCTGGAGAGAGTCTTGCTAATAAGTACCCAGACCTCCCTCTGCTCCCTTCCAATCTCCTGCTAGTACCTCTTTTGCCTGAATGCAACTGGAAGAAAGGGCCCCGGGAGCCAATGAGACATGGCCCACAGAGGGTAGCCTACTGGAACACAGTGCAGGGTGGTATAGGAAGTGGGTCTGGAGACACAGAAGCAGATGACGCAACTGAGTTGGCCTGGTAACAGTATTTGGCTTCAATCTGTAATATTTGAATATATGTCAGCAGCCATATCTCTATGGAAGAAGACTCTGGAATCATCTTTATCATCCCCCTTTTATGTACAGAGATTTCAAAATGATTAATCCATTTTATTCTTTGTCTTAATGTATATGGAAGATTTATTAAATTGACATTAGAGAACTCATAGGTTTATTAAGCAGAATAAACATGGTTGACTGTTGAACTATCGACACAGAGGATGGGTTTTACCTAATGATTTCTGATGGAAAGGAGAAATATTAAAGCAATTAAAGGTGAGCTAATAGATATATAGGACAACAACAAGCCAAACTAAGTATAATTGGTAGCCCGAAAGTAGAAAAACCAACAAAAGTACAGAAGACAAATGTAAAGGTAAAATACAAGGGAATTTCTCTAAAATATAAAAATAACATATGGAGATTGACATGAATCTGTAACTCAGGGAACTGTTGCAAATTTTTCAACTCCATGGCATTTCCTAGGTGATATATTGAACTCAACAATTAAAAAAATATGTAAGGTTCAAGCAGAAAAAATAAATCACATACAAAGGAAGGCAAAACGTCAAGCAGGACTCACACATCTCCAGATCCATATTATATGTCATAAAACAAACAAGCAAACAAAAAAACACCTGATTTCCTGACTCAAAATCCATCACCTATAGTTCGTGGCACATGGCAATGGTGTATCAAGAGAACTGTGTGTGATTGGTTAATAATGTCCATGCAATACATACCACACAGGTCACATCATGTAGAACCAATAGCACTGCAGTGTTCTTGCATGTTTCACAAGCATTGTGACTATTCAAAATCATTTAAATGTTTCTATCCTCTGCCTCCTTCCCCCATTGGTAACCATAACTTTGTTTTCTAGGTCAACACATCATTTCTTAATTCCTATAGTAAAAAGAAAACTGAAAAGAATATATCTAGCTGACGTGAGAATAGACCTAGATGATTAAATCATCTAATTTAATTTTAGATCACTAAACCCTCTTGTAAACTGATAGGTCTAAACTCTAGAAATATTATTTGTCCAGAGCAGAGCAGGACACAAGAATTCCAGGAAAAATCATCTTCTCTTGCTCCTTCATGGATATTCCCTGTTGTTTAGAAGAGCTGGTCTCAAATCTGGTGTCAGCTCTCTGGTGTATCTCACCGAGCACAAGAAATCTGAGGTTAATGACCATTAAATAACTGATGTACTTCATAAATAACTTGGGGGAAAATTCGAAGTTACATCTGTGAAAGCATCCCTCTTGCTTGTATCCTCATAGGTTTTCTTAAAGTGTTATGTCGAATATCACCCACATCCTGGGGCTTGCTCTGTGCCCCAGAGGCTGACCTGAATTTCATACATCAATGGATTCTGTGGGAGATTGCAAGCGGTAGCCACACATCCCTCCCCTCCCTGTATCCATACCCTTTTACAGCATGGCTTTGTGGTTCTTCTCATCAAGAGGTAGAGTCTATTTCTCCACCTACCTCTCCTCCCTCAGCCCGCAGAGTCTGAACCGGCTTGTGATTGACTTTGACCTTTAGGATAGAGCAAAAGTAAAATTGTGGGAGTTCTGAGCCTGGATCTGAAAAGGCCTTAAACTTCTGCTCTCTCTTAGAACCCCGACAGCACCATATGAGGAAGCCCGGGCTCCCTTCCCTGAGAATCAGAGATCCAATGGAGACAGAGGTCCGGCCGGGAGCCAACACCAACTGCCAGACGTGTGGGTGAGGCCACCTGAGCCTATCCTGCCCCAGGCGAATTGCTAGATGATGCAACAGGAGGAGCGAACTTGGGAGTGACATCGGGAGACCCGCCCAGTTGAGCCCATTCCAAATTGCTGACCAACAGAATCTTAAATTTCAAGAAAATTCAGTGAAATTTCTAGAGGCCTGGTGGTCTGGGTCATGTTGATATATTCCTTCCAAGGTGAAGGACAGGTTGCTGCATCTGGTCCCTCCTACGACCATAAAATAGGCACGATGCCTAGTGGACCTCTTTGGATCTTAGAGGCCACATATGCCTAAGTTTTCAGGCTACTCTCACCCATTTTCCAAGTAACATGAAGGCTGCCCATGTTGATTAAGAACCTGAGGGAGAAAAGGCACTGGATCAGGTCAAAGCTGTCATTCAAGCTGCTCTGGGCCTTTGGCCAGGTAAGCAGCAGATCTGATGGTGTTCGAAGTCTCCAGTAGGTACAGATGCTTTGTGGAGCCCTTGGCAGGCCCCGCGGAAGAATCACCACGTAAGCCTTGAAGAATTTAGCACTCTCTGCCATCCTCTTCAGATCCTGTTCTTCTGAGGGTCCCTGGCTTTCTACAAGCCCTAGGGTACAGCAAATGCTTGGGCAAAACCCACCAAATTACTAGGCAACCTAAGGTCCCCATCATGAACTGGGTGTTGTCTGATCCAATACGTTGTGAAGTGGATCCTGCACTGAGGCACTCCATCATCCAGCGGAAATGGTGTGTACGAGATCGGACTAATGGGAACTGAAGGCTCGAGGAAATTGCATGGGCAAGTGGCAGTGATTCCCACGGCTCCTCCTCTGCCTACATCACCTCCCCTCTCTCAGGTTAGTACGCATCGCCTCGTGGGCAATTCCCCATGACCAGTTAACTGAGGAGGAAAACGGGCAAGCCTCCTTTACAGAGACTTCTGCACAAGTTAAGATTCTGGCACTAGCCAAAAATGGACAGAGGCAGGGCCTCAGCCACGTTCAGGAGCAGACCCAAAGGAAAATGAAGGCAATAAAGGGAAATCCTTGCAGGGGCCAGAGCCTCAGGCAGCAAACCTCTGGCTATCCAACTGGCCTAAAAGAAGAGACGATCAGAGGTCTACATCTACACTGGCTCATGAACGTTGACTAACAGTTTGACTGGAGAGTCAAGGACTTAAACGTAAGATGGTTGGGAAATTGATCGCGAGGAAGTCTGGGGAAGAGGTATGTGGATAGACCTCTCTGAATGGGCACAGCCATGAACGCGTTTGTGTCGTGTGAATGCGCCCCGAAGAGCAACCTCAGTAGAGGAGAGTCTTAATAATCAGGTGGATGAAATGACCCAATTCTCTGGATGTCTGTTGACCTCTTTCCCCAGTCATCTTGTCTTTAACAAATGGGCCCATGGACACGGGGCATGGCGGCAGGAATGGAGATTATGCATGGGCTCAGTGACATGGACTTACACTCATCAAAGCCAGTCTGGCTGCAGTCACTGGTGAATGCCCCCACCTGCCAACAGCGTAGACCAGAAGCGAGCCCCTGCTGTGCATGGGAGTTGGGTCAAAACACTGTGGATGGGCAGCTGTACGATTTAATGGAGAGAACCAGGGACTAGGAATGAAGAGTTTCAGGTTGCCATTTCTTCTCCCAACAAACAAAACATGAGCAGCTACATGGGTACTGAGGTGAGGACAGAGGAGAAGGTTGAAGCCAAGAGCTGAGATCCTGGGTGGGCAGGGGTTCAGCTGGGAGATCCTGATACAGCTAGGTGCCATTTCATGGGTTGGGGCTCTGTGGACCATGTTAGGAAGCCCGGACAACAATGACCTGTGGGGTCCTGGAGGCAGTGATGCTGTCTCCTGGGCATCACTCACTAGCTCTGTGACCTTGGCCATGTCTCTGGTCCCCTCAGAACCTCGGTACCCTTATCTGTCAACTGCAGGGCTGCCCAGGAAGGTTAAATGAGATACATCATATGTAAAGTGCATGGTGCAGCGAGGGTGCTGATATGCTTATGCTGTGATCCCGGGTGAATGTCCTTACCCCGTTTCTAGGGCTCTCAAACACCAACGTTGAACTAGGTCAGTGACTGTTAAACTGAACAAGCCTCAGAATCACCCAGGATCTTGTCTAAAATACAGACTCCTGGGGCCAAACCCAGGTCTACTGGTGTAGAATATGCAGGGGCAGGACCTGGGGCCTGTACTGTCAAACAAGCACACCAGGGATTCTGATCCAAAGATGGCTCCATGGACAGGGTTGGAAGCCACTGCACAGATGCTCTCCAGGTCCAGGGCCTGCACGCCTCAGGCTCCGGGCTGTACGGTCCTCTGGAGGTCACCTCTGCCACACCACCTATTCTCAGGTCCACCTCAGGCTCTGGCCGAGCCAGCGCGATTTCAGTGGACGCCTTCTCTCTCCATCTCTCTGCTTCCTAATCTAATTATCACAACAACCAGATGTGACAGGCTCCCTCTCGAACCCATTTAAACATCTCCAAAGGCCCCCCTCAGTGTTCAAGCCTTCTCTAACTTTCCCTCTCCCCCCTCTGGTGGGACACCTCGGCTCCTGGCCCTCTCCCTATGCCAATTAGCAGTGAAGTATCCTTCTGCTGAAATAACCCGATTATGGGGCTCT
Source organism: Phocoena phocoena (assembly GCF_963924675.1). Classification (NCBI taxonomy): domain Eukaryota; kingdom Metazoa; phylum Chordata; class Mammalia; order Artiodactyla; family Phocoenidae; genus Phocoena; species Phocoena phocoena. Next base: position 77,170,965 of record NC_089235.1, read on the forward strand.
GAATAGCAGCCACAGACTGTCACAATCAAATCCTCGTCCCCAGGGAAAAGAAAGTCAACCCTCTCAGCATCCTACGGGGTCAGCCTCCTGGAATACGATGGCATCTTCCTCGGACAGCTGTACTTCTGAGCCCTTTGGTGAGTCTGTGCCTCTCTCAGTATCTTTGAAGATGGGATGGATGTAAAGGTCTCTTTCCCCCCAAAAATGCACATGTGTGCGTTGATTCATAGTCAATTTCCAGAGTTCATGGCCCCTCGGCGACCATCCCCGAACCTCTGGCCCTACTGTCAGCAGCTGACATGACCTGTCTGGACCCCACCACTCACCATGCACAGTTTATACATCCCCTTCCATACCTTTCCCTATTCCGGAATTTTCTTTCCAAAATAGTAAGTGGGAGCTTACTGTTTCCACCATTCCCATTGTCCTCTTTTCACTTTACAATACTTCCTGGCCACCTTCTCTTGTCAGTAATATCCCTCCATCTACTATTTTTAATGCCCCACCGATCCCAAGGTGTGGATTTTTCTTAACCACGGGTGGGCATTTAAATTTTTCTCCTCCACTTTCAGGCAAATCACACATCCCTGGAAGAGAGAGAATTAAGAATTCGGCATAAAAAACATTGATCAGGGAAGGCTTCAGGGAAGAGAAAACAACATTTTAAAACACTGCTGACCACAGATCAAATTCCATTGAAACCAACAGACCTGCCCTAGGTCCCCCTTGCCTAGCAGAGTGCGTGGTCCTCAGAATGACCTGATTAAGGCCACCGCCATCTGGCCCCATCAACCATTCCAACCTACACCAGGAGTACTGCAAACCCTGGCTTGTTTATGATTTCCTGAACGTGCTGTGCCTTTCCTCCTGCTATTTCCTTTCTGGAACTCTCCGTCTTTCCCTCTCCCTTAAGCTGGAGCTCAGACTCCCTCCGGGAGCCCCACCAGAGAAATTTACATATTAAAGGCTTAAAGAGGAGCTACAGGAAAGGGACTGATTTAACTCCCATTCACATTCTGCACGTTCTCCGGTCTCTTCCTTCTACACCTGGCCTCCCTCTGTGCCAGTTTCAGGGGCAGGAGAGGGAACAGGCAGGCCCAGCTCCTCCCTTCCTGTGACTTGCAAACCCTCCCTCCAGTGGACAGGCCATGGTTCTGAGTATCTGAGCCACGGTCATTTTGTGGCTTGGATTTCCTCTGGTCTGTAGTCGTCCTGGACTGTCTTAAAAAACAAAATTCCACTGAGCAGATTTTAAAGATCTTATTGGCTCTATTCAATGATTAAACCCAGCAGCATCCAATGTAGCAAATGGAAAGGAGTTCTGAGGAGCTGTACAAAGTGAAAGACTTTTAAGGGCAGAAGGGAGCATGACATGGATGTTATACTAGACAAAACAGCAGACTGGTTATGTCAAGGTCACGTTCCTTTAGGGGATGACAGGGGTCAGTCCGGCAGACGACCTCACTAGTGCTCATCAGGTGATTCCCGATTGATTCATGATTCCATTTCTGAGTGAGTAATTAAGGTGAGTCTCCGTTTGGTGACGCAGGACTTAGCATAAGTGACTCCATTCTGGGCCCGTCGTCTTGTTTTTAACAACTGCAACAACGGTCCAGCAAGCTGGCCCATCCTCCTTTTCTGAGGACACACCTTGACTCCCTTCCTTCCTCTCACCAAAGAGCTCTGCACAGGTGGGGCTGATCAATGTCGATCACCTACGTCGTGGGATCGGGGTTTGGCGGAGGACAGGTCACATGACCCAAACGGCCAATCCGAATTCGTCCTTGGGGGTTGCTATTCCAGGTGCTGGAGGAGGGGCTCCTTTCCCCTAAGAGTGCAGAGCTGGGACTTGCTCCACGAAGAGGAGGAAGACGCCGAGGCCACTGACTGTGCAGAGACCAGCAGAGCTTCCCAGGTGGACAGAGAGGAGGGTCAGGTGGGTGTCGAGTCCTCAGATCAAGTCCCTGAGGTGGTCGCTGCCCTTCCCTGATTCTCTGAGCGGCCCCAGACTGCTTTCCAAACCATGGAATGGTGAATTCCTTTTCTTTTTTTTAAAACTTAAATTACTTTGACTCCGGGTCCTGACACTTGAAAATAAGCACTGACAATTATATACACAGTTTAGCAGCTAGATTGGTCCTTTGTGTTTAGTTAAAAGGTTCTGCCTTCTCCGAGCCCTTCCAGCTCTCTGAGCTCGTCTTGTTCACCCAAGTCCAGGACAGGCATTTTTTCTGTGCCTCAAAATATGCTCAAGGACTTTTGCAGGCATTTTCCACTCAACTTAAGATTCTCTCTGCCCAGGTCTTCTCATGGCTCTAGCTTCACAGCTGTGTTGCTGACATCCAAAGACTGCCTGGCGATAAATATCTGGCAGATAAATGAACGAGCAAGGTGACAAATTAAGGAATCAATATAGAGAAAAAGGCTCAGATTTTGAAACACACAATGCCCTAAAATCACATCAGCTCCACCACTCATAAGCTTAGTTTTCCTTGGGAAAAATAATTAATGTTGTGAGACTCAGTGTTGCTACTTGCAATGGGGAAAATATTCACACAGTATTGCTTTTATAATGTTTTTATTTTAACAGATCTTTATTGGAGTATAATTGCTTCACAATACTGTGTTAGTTTCTGTTGGACACCAAAGCGAGTCAGCCATATGCATACACGTGTCCCCATATGCCCTCCCTCTTGAGCCTCCCTCCCCTCCTCCCTACCCCACCGCTCTGGGTCATTGCAAAGCACCGAGCTGGTCTCCCTGTGCTATGCGGCTGCTTCCCACTAGCTATCTACTTTACATTCGGTAGCATATATAGGTCGATGCTACTCTCACTTCGCCCCAGCTTGCCCCTCCCACCCCGTGTCCTCAAGTGCATTCTCTATGTCTTCATCTTTATTCCTGCCCCGCAACTAGGTTCATCAGTACCATTTTCTTTTCTTTTAGATTCCATATATAGGCGTTAGTATTCGGTATTTGTTTTTCTCTTTCTGACTTACTTCACTCTGTGTGACAGACTCTAGGTCCATCCACCTCACTACAAATAACTCAGTTTTGTTTCTTTTTATGGCTGAGTAATCTTCCATTGTACATATGTGCCACATCTTCTTTATCCATTCATCTGTCGATGGACACTTAGGTTGCTTCCATGTCCTGGCTATTGTAAACAGAGCTGCAGTGAACATTGTGGTACGTCTCTTTTTGAATTATGGTTTTCTCAGGGTATATGCCCAGTGGTGGGATTGCTGGGTCATATGGTAGTTCTATTTTTAGTTTTTTCAGGAAACTCCATACTGTTCTCCATAGTGGCTGTATCAATTTACATTCCCACCAACAGTGTAGGAGGGTTCCCTTTTCTCCACACTGTTTCCAGCATTTATGTCTTCTAGATTTTTTGATAATGGCCATTCTGACCAGCATGAGGTGATACCTCATCATAGTTTTGATTTGCATTTTTCTAGTGGTTAGTGATGTCGAGCATCTTTTCATGTGCCTCTTGGTCATCTGTATGTCTTCCTTGGTGAAATGTCTGTTTAGATCTTCTGCCCATTTTAGTATCGCTTTTTGATTGATTTATTCTTTACCTCCAACAAGACTGGAAGATGTGAAAGTTCCATGTTAACTGCAGTGTGCTGACCGTATGATAATGTTGATGACGACCACAGCCGGCAAATATTTAACTGCATGCTGTATTCTAGAGACATTGTGCTGACAGCTTTATTCCGTTAATTAATTTAACCCTCACCGGGACCGTTAGGCAGGCATCGATGTACCATCTTAATGATGAGAGGCTGAAGCTTGGTGGTATAAGTAGTACCCTGAGGTCAGCCGGAAGTGTGGAGCTTGGGATTCGAATTGATCACAATCTACAAGAAGACGCTGAGCAAAGTGCACCAAGCAGCTGGTCGACGGTTGGACTCGGTGACCTAACGGTACCTTTGAACCCTGGGATTCTGTGGACTTGGTGCACAAGCAGCTCCCACTTCTAATCTATTTCTCCAGGGCAGCTGCGCTTCCTCTTGACTCATTTAATCAGCTCGTCACTCAGCTGGGACTCAAGACACCCTGATCATAGATAGACCTTCGGGTGAATTCAGGCTGTGCCATCACTGGGGAAGAGTGGTGTTGGCTTCACCTGTGGGCGCTGGAACCAGGATGCCTGAACTTGAACGAGCTCTGCCTCTAACTAGCCTCACAACCTTGGGCAGGTTATTAACCTCCTTTGCCTCAGTTTCGCCAGGATAAAAGGGAAAAAACAAGAGCCCCTCCTCGCAGAGTGTTTGTGAAGATTCCATGAGTCAACATCACTAAAGCGCTTGAACAGGTGTCTGGCCCATTGTGAGCATTCAACAAACGTTCACTATTAAAAATAGAGCTATGTAGAAATGTAAAGAAAGTCAGAATTAGCAATTCTGTATTATACAACACCCCCTGGGAAAAGAAAATCAAAGTCATTTCAGGGTCAGCTCACATAGTACAATACTCTTTTGAATCCTTGAATTTCTTTTATAGCAGTCATCTATTCACACATTCATTCAGGGGAAAAGAAGCCTTATTTAACGTGGATAAGACTCCCACCCCTCCCTCTCCCCCACATGAGACGCATTCAATTAGTAGCCTGCTGAATCAAGATGGAGAAAATTTTGTTACGCAGAATTCCTCCCAGCAAGACAGTGAGGCGGCCCTGTGTGTAGTCAGGAGAAATCCCATGGTAAGGCTCCTGGGCAGGGGACCAGTCTCTAAAGGTCCTTGTAAATTGCCTTCTAAGAAGGAGGTGCCCTGCTAGGAGGTGGCCCCTTTGTTTGCAGAGCACCAGGTGGATCTGTACAGGTACGTTTGGGGAGACATGCTCATCTTTGCTTAATGGTGGAGGTGGGGGAGACTTTGATAATAGAATAGGGGCCGGAATCTCCAAAGAAAGAGGGACGTAGAAGCTTGATGTTACCGAGGGAGCAGGTGGAGAGAACAGAGGGAAAACACAAACAACTAAACAATCCCAGAAGAGGTACAGATGCTAGAAAGAAATATTTCTTCCACGCTGCTCCAAAGGGTGAGCTATAAGGAACTGGGTGAAATTTCTAAGATGACACTTATTTTTCATATAAGGGAGATTTATTTTTACACACAAGTTCAAAAATGAAAGTTACTACTTGGAGAGGTGATGAGCTCTCCAGTAATGGAGGCATTTAAGCAGCGAGGGGTTAGTCTTTGAGGTGGAATTGGCTTGGGATTCACCTGTTTCAAAAAGAGAAAAGTTGACTCGTGATTCTAAATCCTGCCCCAAAGAGGGTGTAATCCTAGGGCCCGTCCTCCATCTCCCCCGTGAAATCTTAAGGGGATAATTAAATTAAAATGAGGCTACCAGGGTGGGCCCTAATCCAATCTGTCTGGTGTCCTTATAAGAAGAGATTAGGACACAGGCACACAGAGGAAAGACCCTGCGAGGACACACAGAGAAGACGGCCATCTACAAGTTAAGGAGAGAAGCCTCAGGGGAAACCAACCCTGCTGATACCTTGATCTTGGACTTGTAGCTTCCAGAATTATGAGAGAATTAACTTCTGTTGTTTAAACTATCCAGTCTTTGGTATTTTGTTATGGCAGCCCTAGCAAATGGGTACAGAGGAGAAGTGACATCTGGGCAACCTTTTCTGACAGAAGGGGCGCCTAAGCCTTGAAGAGATGAAGTGATTTGCCCCAAGGTAAATGATGAAAGGTGATTTCAATGAAGTATGTCTGATTCTAGTGCCTGTACTATTTCTGTTCTTCTGTGCTGCTTCTTAAGTGCAGGATACCATGTTCAACAACTGTAGGAAATAATAGGAGGTGAGAACCTTGAGCAAATTATTCCCTCAGTAAGCATCCCACCCCTGCTTGAATACCTCCATTGCTAGAGAGCTCACCACCTAGTAGAGAAGGCATTTCCTTTTTTTAAAAATTTATTTATTTTTGGTCACGTTGGGTCTTCGTTGTTGCACGCAGGCTTTCTGTAGCTGTGGCGAGTGGGGGCTACTCTTTGTTGCGGTGCACGGGCTTCTCATTGCGGTGGCTTCTCTTGTTGCGGAGCACAGGCTCTAGGTGCGCAGGCTTCAGTAGTTGTGGCACGCGGGCTCAGTAGTTGTGGTCCACAGGCTCTAGAGCGTGAACTCAGTAGTTGTGGTGCATGGGCCTAGTTGCTCTGCGGCATGTGGGATCTTCCCAGACCAGGGCTCGAACCCATGTCCCCTGCATTGGCAGGTGGATTCTTAACCACCGTGCCACCAGGGAAGCCCCATTTCCATTTTTGAACATCTGAGCATGTAAAAATAAATCTTCCTTACGTGGGAAATAAATGTCATCTTAGAATATTCACTCAGTTCTTTACATCTCTCTCTTTGGAGCAGCACGGAAGAAGTATTTCGTTGTGTCCCTGGAAAGTGCTTCAAGTTCCATTACAGGACAGTTATATCCATATTGTCCCTCTCTTCTCAAAACAAAGCAATGACAGTATCATGAAAGCATCCTCATATGACAATAATTCCAAATTCCTTCTTTCTAACACTAAAATTAGGTCACCAGAGAGTTGCCTAGTCCCGTTAGTCAAACCATCCTTAAAAAACGGACAAGCATGACTTGAGTATAATTTGGCATCCTTACCAACTCAGAGGCACAGGAAATTATTCACCACCAGTTTGCCTTCTCCTTGAGCCAAAGACATATTGGGAGTGACCTGGAGCATGGACTTGGGCTGCCAATGGATGAAGCAATGAAGTAAAAACCACCATCTGTTAAGTGGAAATGAGAGCCCCTGAGAGGAGTCTGGAGGAAGTGGCTTGTCTCAATGCAGAGCTATGAGATGGGTGCCTGCAAAAACCACAGTGAGGAAGAGTCCCGTAGGAAGCTCCATCCCCACCATGCACTCCAGCACATGGCATGGACGGGGGAGCGTGCAGTGTGGTGCTGGAGTTCCCGGGAATGCTGGCTCTGGCCGGGATGCTCTAACAGTGGGGAGGGACGTGTGGCAGCCTCTCCATCTTTCCCATTCCCTGGCTGTCATCCCCTCAACTCCAGGGTTCAAGACGTTCCAGATAGTTGTCAAGGCCATGTTAAGGTCCCCACCAAGGAGGGAAGGAAGGGTGATGCTCTCTGAGCTAGGCTGGAGCCCAAAGTGCGACCAGTGACCACAGGGGTTATATAAACGTCACTGAAGAATTTTGACTCGATTGAGCCAAAGGACCAGAAGGTACAACCCGGGGCCAAAAGATACACTGAAAATGGTTAGGAGTGCCGAGCAGAAAAGAAGAGTTTGTGTGACTGCCATGCAGGCATTTAAGGAACATAATATTAGTTGTGGCTATTTGATGCCAAGACCTGGGAGAGATGTGTATTTTCAAATACTTTTACGCTATATATAGTTTTCTACTTTCAAATGCATGCAAATATGCAAAGAAAACTAATAAAGAGATGCAGAGTAAAGAGTCTCAGAGAACTGGCTTTAATTAAATTACCCCATTAAGTATTTCTTAATGGCTTCTTCGAATGTGCCTGAACATTCACTACGAAGTACATTAAAACCTTTTTTCTCTCATGAGAGCAATAAAGAGGATGAAGCACCTCGATGAGCTTAAAATAAATGGACACAACCGACTTGAAAACAAACAAAATAATGAAAACCAAGAGCCGCCCCCCACCACGCACTAAAATCTGACAAAGTTTTATTGATGGACATAATGAAGATGTGAATAAACAGGGAACTGTTACCTGCTCCCAACTAGACACACTTAATATTGTAGAATTATCAGCTCTTCTCAGATTAACTTATGTTTATACAACTCCAACATAAATCTTAGTGTGACACTTTGAAATTTCACAAACAGTTTCTAAAGTTTATCTGGAAAAAAGGAAACATAGGATACTATCCAAGATATTTTTTAAAGAAAGAACCCTGGGGCTTCCCTGGTGGCGCAGTGGTTGAGAGTCCGCCTGCCGATGCAGGGGACACGGGTTCGTGCCCCGGTCCGGGAAGATCCCACGTGCCGCGGAGCGGCTGGGCCCGTGAGCCATGGCCGCTGAGCCTGCACGTCTGGAGCCTGTGCTCCGCAACGGGAGAGGCCACAACAGTGAGAGGCCCGCGTACCACAAAAAAAAACAAAAAAACAAAAAAAACCCTGGGTGGAAGCTGCCCCTCCAGGTAGCAACTGTAATGAATCTAAGATAATTTGAACAGTATGGTAATGCAATATTACTAGCCCCTTGGTGCCAGTATGGTCAAAAACAAAATGCGTATCAGGCCCTAATACTGCATGATGGTCTTGAGCAGGGGTCAGCGAAGTTTTCTGTAAAAGGCCAGATAATAAACGTTTAGACTTTGTAGGCTATCCAGTCTCCATTGAAACTATTAAACTCTGCTGTTTGTAGCGTGAAAGTTGCCATAAACAATATAAAATGTGTGCCTGTGTTCCAATAAAACTTTATTTACAAGAACAGGCAGCAGGCTCAGTTTGGCCCACGGACTGTAGTTTGCCGCCCCTGGTGTTTGCTCAAAATCTAGCATTCAGTTACACGCATGTACAATTGTCATGGAACTCAGAACTTTTCAGACTTCTTAGGTAGAACTCCGTGGTAGATTGCACACAAAAGAAAAAAGAAAAGGGGCCACAATTCTTTGCAGCATCTCCCAACAAGAGTGTAATCTACTTTCCCACCCTCTGACTTGCTTTGCTTTGATGTCACGTCATTTTAAGCCTGGGCCCCAAGAGGAGTTGCAAGCTTTTTCTGTCACTCTTAGAATTCAGTTTCCATGGCAACAGGTCTAGTTTCCCTTGTTGGAGGATTCTATGTGGAGGAGAATGCCGGTGCCCCAGTTGAGTTTCTGCTGGCCTCCAGCCATTCTGGGAGTTGAAGGAATTCACCAATAAGCCCCCGTCACGGTCAGCTAAGCCTGGATACATAAGCAGACTACCTAGCTGAGCCCAGCCCAGGTACTGGCCCACAGACTCATAACATCCACAAGTGACGTTAGGCTAAACCACTACATTTTGGGGATGATTTGTATGTAGTAAAAGCGGATTAAAACCATTCTGCCACTGAACATGTGAAACAAGCTTATTTCATAATGTAGATTTTCCAAAGGTAAGAACAATTAGAAAATCGACTGTGCTTTTGTTTGTACACTTGTTCTTAATACCTCTTTGCTTAACTAGCTTCTCCTGCTTTGATGTCTGATTTGATTGCATGAATATGCTTGAGAGGATTAGATTCTTCGTCCCAGATATACTGTGGGGACACAGGCATGATTTTGAAATACCTAATCTACTAGAACCTGTTATCAAGGCATAATCATTTTTGTTTATGACCATATTGGCACCAAGTGGCAAATAATATTGCATTAATTGCCTTGGACTCATAAAGCAGATTATTGTGTGAATAATGTGTTTATGTCTGGACCAGTAGGACAAAATGATAGTAAGCTGCATGGTACAAGGTTTTTCAATCGTTTAGGATGAGACACGTGAGAGGAAATTAAGTTTCCATGTGGCAAAGAGAAGTAAAGGCATGAAAAATTCAACGAGACTTGTCCTACAGCAGCTGGGATCATGGGTGTTACAATCAGCCTTTCATTCCAGCAAAAGAACTGCATCTATCATACTAGTGTTATCATTTTGAATTTCAGTGTTTTCTTGTGGTTTCGGTATTTGCTTTATAAATCTTCTTTGTTTCTGTTGCTGTGTTAGGGAGTTTGTTATTCTCTCAGAGTAAGAGCAGAGCCTTTAACTCTGCTAACCCCACTTCTGATACGATTCAGTGGGATAACCTGGATTAGATACCAACAGACAGAGGAAATCTCTTCCCTTGTCCGGGCTTCAGTCAATAACTAAAATAAAATACTCTAACTTGAACTGTGGTTCTCAGACTTCAGTGAACCTGTTTAAAATGCATAGTTATGAGCTTCCTCTCCAGAAAATCTCATTAAGCAGCGGAGGGTAAGACAAAAGTAAAACGGGAGGCAAAACCAACAGAATGTAAGGTAGAAATAGACAGTTCACCAAAAACGGCTGAATACTTTACTGCCACATGTCAATAATGTAGAGAACAACTAGACAGAAGATAACAAGGAAGTAGAAAACTTGAACATGGTTAACCAAAACTGGACCTAACAGACATCTGTAGAATACTCCTTCCAACCCCAGCAGATACACCACCATCTCAGGCACACCTTCTCCAGGATAGACCATGCATTAGGCCATAAAGCAAATCTGAATAAATTTAATAAAAGAAGTGAAATCATACAAAGTATGTTTTCTGACCACAGTGGAATGAAATTAGAAATCAATAACAGAAGGAAATTTGGGAAATTCACAGATATGTTGAAATGAAACAATACATTCCTAAATAACCAAGAGGTCAAAGAAAAAAATCACAGGGGGAATTAGGAAATACATTGAGATGAGTGAAAACAAAACTACAACATACCAGAGCTTATGGGATTCAGCTAAAGCAGTGTTTAGAGGGAAATTTTTACCTATAACTGCTATATTAAAAAAAGAGATCCCTCAAGTTGGTAACTTCCCACCTTAAGGAAATAGAGAAATAAGTGCTAACTAAACCTGAACCAAGCAAAAGGAAGGAAATTAGATTAGCAGAGATCAATGAAATAGAGAACACAAAAATGATAGAGAAAACCAATAACTTGTTCTTTGAAAAGATCGACAAAATTGACAACCTTCTTTGTTATAAAGCAGAAACTAACACACCATTGTAAAGCAATTATACTCCAATAAAGATGTTAAAAAAAAAACTACACATATTCAAAAAAAAGTGACAACCTTTAGGTAGTCTGACCAAGAAAAAGAGAATACTCAAATAACTAAAATCAGAAATGAAAGAGATGTTGCTATAGACTATACAGAAATAAAAAGTATTAAAAGGAAGTACTATGAACGAGTTTATGCCAACAGATTAAACATCCTAGATGAAATGGACAAATTCCTAAAAAGACACACCCACTAAAACTGACTCAAGAAGATAGAAATCTGAATAGACCTCTAGCAAGAAGAGATTGAATCAGTAATTTAAAAACTTCCAACAAAAAAGTCCAGGACAAGCACCCTTGGTGAAGTCTACCAGTCATTTAAAGAATTAACACCAATTTTTCTCGAATTCTTGCAGAAAAATAGAAGAGAACACTTCCCAACTCATTCGGTGAAGCCAGTATTATCCTGGTACAAAAATCAAGCTACAACATCACAAGAACACTACAGATCAATATCCTTTATGAATATAGATGCAAAATCTTCAACAAATTACTAGCAAGCCAAATCCAGCAACATATAAAATGGATTATACAAGCCAACCAAGTGGGATTTATCCCAGGAATACAAGATTGGTTCAACATTCAAAAACTATCAACGTAGTACACCATATTAATAGAATAAAGGGCAAAAACCACGTGACCACCGCAACAGATGCAGAAAAAGCATCTGACAAAATTCAACACCGTTTTATGATAAAAACACTCAACTAATCAGAAATAGAAGAGAACGTTTTCAACCTGAGAACGAACGTGTGTTTAGCAAGGTTACAGGGATACATGATCAATGTTAAAAAAAACTCTATTTCTTTTTTTTTTCTTTTTAACATCTTTATTGGAGTATAATTGCTTTACAATGGTGTGTTAGTTTCTGCTGTAAAACAAAGTGAATCAGCTGTACATATACATATATCCCCATAACTACTCCCTGAAAAAACTCCATTTCGATATACTAGCAAGGAACCATCAAAAATTGTAATTAAAAAAAAAAACAACAATACTATTGGGTCTTTCACTTCCAGGAAGATGGAGAATGAGTTTTTGCCTATTCCTCCCACTAAGTACAACAGAAAAACTTGGACATTATATGCAAGATAAACAGAAGGACTCTGAACCATGGAGAGAAGGCAGACCAGTTAGGAACCTCAGGACTCCAGGAATGACAAGGTAGTGATCTCCCTGGGCTTTCTTTCTACCTCATGTATCCCAGACTTGGAGCTGAAGAACATAGCAACTCAGACACCCTAGTGGCTGCAACCAAAAAACCCCAACGAAAGCCTGTTCTCTTTAGCCAAAGGGCCAGGAAAGAGGCAGCCTAGCAAGACAGAAACCTTTCAGAAAATAACCACCCAACTCCATACAAACACCGCAGGAAAAAACTGGCCACCCACCCACGCGAACATGTGGAGCTGGATTTCCTCTACCCTTTGGAGGCTGTGATGAGGTTCCCCTCCCTCTCACTGGGATGAAGAGCCAGGGCTGTCATCCCTGCCCACCTGTAATGAGGCACAAGTCCCCCTTCCCCAGGTCAGTGGAGACCACATGGGCAGCCGGAACTCCCATCCCCACCCAGCAGTAAGTAGGAGACCTCGGGTGTTGGGAGGATCCTGAACTTGTGCCTCCACCTGGTAGAGAAAAGCTGGTGGGAACGTAAAATGGTACAATCATGATAGAAAACAGGCTGTTTCTTAAGATTAACATTCACCTGCCTTTTGATCTAGCTGTTCCACCCACAGGTTGCCCCCCAACCCCAAATAAATGGAAGTTTGTGTCCACGCAAAGACTTGTGCGCACACACCCCTAGCTGCTTCGTTTGTAATAGTCAAACACTGGAAAACAGCCCAAATGTCCATCAGTGGGTGAATGAATAGACACGATTTGGTATATGTCCACGCCATGAAATAGCCCTTAGAAGAAAGAGAAAGAAACGGATGAATCTCAAACGAATTATCCTCAGTGAAGGAAAGCCAAATGAAAGAAGTACATACTGCATGGTTCCATTTTAAAAATTCACTACCCTAGGATGACAGAAAGCAGATTGGTGGTTGCCTGGGAACATGACAATATGAGGAAGCATGTGAGGCAGAGACCACTTAGGGAGACACGGAAAACTTGGGGGAAGTGATGGATTTGTTCATTACCTTCACTTTCCATGTTCATCCTTACGGACTAGAACAAGAGGGTCTGGAATATTGATAAATTAGATGCCCTTATTAGTTTTAAAAAAGATCAATTTCTCCTTTATCTGAATTTAAAAAAATTATAAAGGTAAGATTTGGGCCAAAATATAGGATCTTATCACTCAACACTCCTGAAAAGCTTTGTACTATGAAAGCAGACCACCTTAATAAATGCGCGTCCTATTTGCACAGGTCTGCTAGCTGAATCCTGAACGTTTCAGTTCAGAAACTAGGGCTGAACACTGGAGCCAACAGAGCTGCAATTCTCTGAATCCAGGGAAACCAATGAACACCTTTGCATGCAATAAACTGGAATGCATAATGGATCATGACTTTAAATTTATTTTGATAAATGGTCCAATAATTAGAAGTTCAAATAAATAATTCATCCTCCTTTCTCCCTCAGCATGACAGCTTGGAAGATATACGATAAGCTGAAATCGTGGTGCAGTCTTCAGCGGGTCCTTTTACGGGATTCCAGGCTTAAAGGCATGACTGGAATGGCTCCTAAAAGGTACCATTGCGCTGTACTCTCACATTTGCCGAATAAATGAGTAAGCATAGATCTGTGGTATTGCAGTGGCCCCAGAGGTAAGAGCTGAAGCTCTACACCCCTGCTGCCTCTTCACTTCCCTCTACTGTATGGAGACCTACTTGGATCATTCAATTTGGAATACTTGCCACGTTGCTAGACACATCACTCCTGTCTTTTTAACTAGGCCATCTCCCTTTCCAGGAACGTAGCCCAAATGCATCCAAAAGTGGGGCAAAAACATTTCAAGCTGTGTTCTTTCAATCACACGAGGCAAAATCAAAGAACATCTTCATCCCAGGAACAGACGCATCCATCCTCAAGAGCATTTCATCTTGAAAATAAACTATTTGTTGATTAAATCCTTCCTGAATTAAACTAAATCTATGAAAAAAAAAAAACATGTTCCAAACAGTATTGTGTTTTTAGAAACCTCTTCTTAACTCTCCTAAAGATGGAGAAGGGGGCAAACAAATTACATTTCATTACTAAAATACATATCCAACTCCTAACACTCACTCTACAAATTTTTATTGACCACCTACTATGTGCTGGTCACTTTTGCAGCACTGGTGATACAGCAATGAAAAAAAGAGGCAAGCATTCCTGTTCTTACAGAGGATATTCTAGTGGACACAGAGCTGGTCTGCTATAATTAAAATAAGTAAGTGTTAAAGTATAGGAGAAAATACTCCATTTTAGGGAGAGGAGTGAAGTAGGAGATGGAGATAGGGGATGCCAGGAGAGGGAAGGCTGCAATCAAATAGATAAGGAAAGCCCACATGGATATGGTGAACTTGAGCATTGGGTAAAGGAGAGGAGCCACACAAATATTGAGGGAAGGGAGTTTCTGGCAGGAGAAACAGTGAGGACGGGGCACAGAGCAGCCGCAGGGCTGCCATATTGGAGGGGCTTCACGGAGCCCCGTGTGGCTAAGGAAGAGACTAGACTCGGAGAGTTAATGGGGCCAGATCCCTGAGGGCCTTGACCATAAGGACTTTGATCTTGCTTTGAGTGAATGTGGGAATCACTAAAAAGCTTTGAGCAAGAAATGACATGATCTGACTTGAGTTGTTTTGTTTTGTTTTGAATTGTGATAAAATATACATTACATAATATTTACTATCTTAACCGTTTCTAAGTGTCCAGTTCAGTAGGGTTAAGTACTTTCCCATTGTTGTGCAGAACTTTTCTTTTTTTTTTCTTTTTTTAACATCTTTATTGGAGTATAATTGCTTTACAATGGTGTGTTAGTTTCTGCTGTATAACAAAGTGCATCAGCTATATGCATAGTATGTCCCCATCTCTCCTCCCTCTTGCGTCTCCCTCCCTCCCACCCTCCCTATCCCACCCCTCTAGGTGGTCACAGAGCACCGAGCTGATCTCCCTGTGCTATGCGGCTGCTTCCCACTAGCTGTCTATTTTACGTTTGGTAGTGTATATATGTCCATGCCACTCTCTCACTTTGTCCCAGCTTACCCTTCCCCCTCCCGTGTACTCAAGTCCATTCTGTATGTCTGTGTCTTTATTCCTGTCCTGCCCCTAGGTTCTTCAGAACCTTTTTTTTTTTTTTAGATTCCATATATATGTGTTAGCATACAGTATTTGTTTTTCTCTGTATGACAGACTCTAGGTCCATCCACCTCACTACAGATAACTCAATTTCGTATCAGAACGCTTTTCATCTTGCAAAACCGAAACTCTGTACTCATTAAACAACATCTCCCCATTTCCCCCTTCCCCCAGTCCCTGGCAACCACCATGCTACTTTCTGTCTCTATCGATTTGACTACACAAGGTACTCCATATTATTGGAATCATACAATATTTGTGGTATTGTGACTGCTTTATTTTGCTTCAGATGTCTTCAAGGCTCATCCATGGTATAGCATGCATCAGAATTTTCTTCCTTTTGGGGGATGAATTATATTCCATTGTACGTATGTATCACATTTTGTTGATCCATTTATTCATCAGTGGACACTTGGGTTGTTTCTACCTTCTGACTATTGTGAATAATGCTGCTCTGAACGTGGGTGTACAAACAGTTGTTTCAGACCCTGTTTTCAACTCTTTTGGATATATACTCAGAAGTGGAATCGCTGGATTGTATTGCAATTCTATGTTTAATTTTTGGGGGAACTGCTGTACTCTTGTCCATGGTGTGGCATTAAGCTTTAAAAGGGCGCTCTTGCTGCAGTGTTTAGGGATGGACAACAGGAGGCCAAGGGTGAGGTCAGGGAGGTCACCGAGAAGCCTTCTTAGATGTTTCCCTGCCACACTCCAAGATGGAAATCTGCATGCAGAAAATTTACCAGGGATCACATTGGATTTGTGTGGGGAGGGAAAAAAAATAGGATTTAGCAGAGGGAGGGTTTGATCAGAGATGCAGGTGAAAAAAGCCTTATCTGATCCCAGGGGACTCAGAAGCTGGGATGGCCCTTTAGTGTTGTCCAGTCTTGAGGTAATAGGGCTGGGTCTTTCTGCCCCACAGTGGCCAGTCCCTGGATGCCTCCTGACTCCAAGATGAAAAAGTAACTTGTACTAGGCAGCTTTTTTCAGTGGAGGACAGTTCCCAGTGAGGGACTCAAGGAGAGCCTTCAGCCACCACCCTTCAGCAGGGGAAGGAAGGTGGGCTCAGTTCTGAGGGGGCAAGGAGTCTGGGCAGCACGCCACAGCACCCTCCACAGAGGCTACTGCAACGGTCTGTGTAATTGGCCTTGGTGCTTGGCCAAGGACCTTAGCAGTCAGGGTTGGGAGAAGTGCTGAGTTCTTGAACCGTTTTGAACGCAGAGTAAAAATTATGTTTTGATAAATTGGATATTTGGTGTGTGATTTAAAAAAAAAAATGAAGCCAGAATGAACCAAGACTGTTGACCTAGCAACTAGAAAGGTCAAATTGCCATGACCTGGGAGGGAGAAGACTACTGGAGGAGCAGATCTGGGGCAGATGCTCAGGGGTCTCATCGTGGACCTGGGAACAAGGGCCACTGTTGAGCAGGCCGTTGAATATACAAGGGTGGGTTTCCAAGCAAAGGTTGATCTGGGGTATAAATGTCAAGGTCATCGCTTACAGATGGTATTGGAGATCAGGAGAAGGTAAAAGATCATTAAGGAGATGTAGATAGAGAAGGGGAGAAGAGGTCTGAGGACTGAATTGCGGCTTAGATGGGGAGGGGCAGTCGGTGTGTCGTCTGCTCTCCAGTTGCTGCCACCACCCTAGATCCCTTCCTTGTCCTCTCCAGCTGCACGTGCCCTGGAAGGCTGTCATCCACTTGATGCATCCCGTGGGCTGCCTTGCCCTCTGGCTCTCCTTTGGGTTTAGCCAGTGGGCGTCGCTGTCAGGATGTCAGAGGTGCAGCCGGAGAGCCGGGGGGGCACCTGCTCGTCCCTGCCATCCTTCCTCGGAGCAGTTCTGTCAGGGACAGCATCCCTCTAGGACCACACTGTGTGCCTCGCACCGCCTTCTTTAGCTTCAACTCCCAAGGAGGTCCCGGGAACAACCTTTGCACCCTTCGCCCCTTCAGGTCTGAGAATCGCCAACATCTTCCTACGGTGGTTATTCTCTTGGGTGAATAACGTCCCTTTGCTCTGTCACGCTTCTGTAAACAGTCCATTCATGAATATGTCTCTTTAAAAATCCCTGTTATTTCATCTGTATCTGCCAAGACCCCGACTAACGTATGTGCTGTCCTGGAAGAAAAGAAAAAAGTTTTTAAGTTTCAAGGAGAAAAATGAAATCAACAGCGCTACTCACAGTTTAACTAAGATGCAGACTCTGAAATGACCACAGGGTTTCACAGCAAGGAATAGATGCTGATTTTATCAAGTCATGTCTTTAAAAGAGGTGACAAAGGCTCAGAGTTTGTTTAAGAGAGAAAAGGAAGAAGAAAATTTGAAAAAGCAGGAGGAGACAACTATTTTAGGGAGTTTTTCTGAAAACAGGAGCAGAAAATGGAACAGATCTAGGAAGCAAACGTGAGATCGACACTGGGTTTTTAAGATGGGAGAAATAATAGCTGGCTTTCATGCTCAGGGAGGTGATCTAGTCGAGTGGGGAAGTGGTGATGCAGAATGGGGTGGAAAATTACCGTCTCCGTCTCCTTGAGTAGAAGAGAGGGGTGCGACCGCACGCACAAGAGGAGGGGCTGGCTGGCCCCGATGTGTTACTTAGAGAATTTATCTACAGAACCTGGAGAGAGGGCGGAAGGTGCAGGGACAGAAGCTGATAGGTGGGGAGGTGTGGGCGTGAAGACATGCGGAACTTCTTATCAATTCTGTTTTTCAATCTAGAAGGAACACCAGCACCTGAGAGTGAGAATGAGGGAGAGATTGTTGGTCTGAGAGGAGGGCCTGGGAGAGTGACCTGGGGAAGGTGTGAGGACTGTGAGATTACATTAAAGAGCCACCACACCTTAGAGATTCAGTCATACATTTTAAGTAGGACCGTGGTCGTTCTGGGTTTCTCCTGCCATATTTAGCTACCTGGATGCAGGCACACAGCAGGGAAGAACTCTTATTTTTTTCTTTTATTTTTTTTGCAGTACACGGGCCTCTCACTGCTGTGGCCTCTCCCGTTGCGGAGCACAGGCTCCGGGCACGCAGGCTCAGCGGCCATGGCTCACGGGCCCAGCCGCTCTGCAGCATGTGGGATCTTCCCAGACCGGGGCACGAACCTGTGTCCCCTGCATCGGCAGGCGGACTCCCAACCACTGCGCCACCAGGGAAGCCCAAGAACTCTTTTATAGGTCTGGGGTTTTTCCGAGAGAGTACTACAGAGCAAGAAAGGGCAAGAGAACTGGGAGGGGATACAGAAAGGCAGTGCTAGTAATGATTTTTCAGGAATCGGCACGTCAAGGAGGATGAACAGCAGTGTACTGGTGTGAGGTTAAATACTAGAACGAATGATCTGGAAATGTAGGTGATGTATTAAATGTATCACCCCACCCAAGATACACTGTAGGATGCAAAAGGATTTTTGTACACATTCCTTGTTTTCAGGGGGTTTAAAGTCTGTTGGGAGGAGATAAGTTTCTCATAGCGGGACAAGTGTTCACTGGCTGTCTTTGCAGGCTTCTGAAATGCAAGGAGCTTTGTTGGCCGTTTCTGATTTAAGACACTTCACAGAAACGTGAGAAGTAGATAGCATTGCTCCAACTTACAGATGAGGAAATTCAAGCTTAGTACCTTGTCTCATTTGGAAGAGCCAGGATAATTCAAAGCACGTGTCTTAGTTCAAGCTGCCATAACAAGATGCCACAGACTGGGTGGTTTAAACAACAGAAATGTATTTTCTCACAGTTCTAGAGGTTGGGAAGTCCAAGATGACAGTGCTGGCCAATTCAGCTCCTGATAGAGACCTTTTTTCTGGTTTTCAGACAGCTGCCTCCTTGCTGGGTCCTCACCTGGCCTTTCCTCAAAGCACATGCGTGGACAGAGAGAGCGAGAGCGAGAGCGAGAGCGAGAGAGATCGCTTCCTCTTCTTATAAGCCCACCAGTCCTCTTGGATTAAGATCTCACTCTTATGATCTCATTTAACCTTAATTATCTCCTAATAACCCTACCTTCAAGTGCAATCATATTGGAAGCTAGGGCTTCAACATACGAATTTGTTGGAGGGACATAGTTCAGTCCATAGCACCAAGCTCTTCTGATTCCAGAATCCCTTGTTCTTGCCACTTGGTCTAAGATAAACAAATGCAAAGAACATTCTAGACGAAATAACAAACAAGTTCACTGGACATGCTGGCCTCAAAATCCTTGCGGTTGTCCTGCTATAAAATAGAGACTTTAATATATTACACTCATACTGACGTATTTAAAAGAACAATGTAACATAGATTTATAAGTCCACCACAGATGTCATTGATAAAGTAAAGTGAAAAAGCAAGCCTCAGCAAACAAGTGTGGCATGATTCCGTTTGTTTTCAAATCACGTTAGACTAGTTTGCTAGGGCTGCTATGACATAGTGCCCCAGGCCAGACGATTCAAACAACAGAAATGTATTGTCTCCCATTTCTGGAGGCTACGAGTCCAAGATCAAGGTGTCCTCAGGGTTGGTTACTTCTGAGGCCTCTCTTCTTGGCTCGTATGTAGATGGCTGTGTTCTCCTCATATCTTCACGTGGTCTTCCCTCTGGGCCTGTTTGTGTCCAAATTTCTTCTTCTTCTAAGGACTTGAGTTACTGCATTAGAGCCCACACTACTGACCTCATTTTAACTTAATTCCCTCTCTAAAGACCCTATCTTCAACTAGTTACATTCTGAAGTACTGGGGGTTAGAATCTCAAAGATTCTAAGGATTCTGGAGTTCACAGTGCAGCCCATAACCGACATCAATGCTGCAGATGTAGAGAGCGTCCATGCGTGTGAGCGTGTGTGCTTGTAAAGCATGAGGGTGTGTCTGCAAACGCATAAAGTGGTGTTTGGAAAGTTCACTGTTAATTAATAGCACTTGCCTTTAGGTTGGGGAAGTGGTTTTGGAGAAAAGATGTAAAGGGGAACTTTTGCTTCTGATTCTTATACAAGTCTTCATTCCTGACTTCTTATCATGAAAATACATTAATTTGTGTTGAAAAGAATGAAATGTTTTAAAACAATAAAGGGAGGTGTATGTACCAAGGGACATTTTGCACTTCATTATATAAACAAGGCTATATAGATCCCATGCTCGCCCAGTTTAATACTAAAACCGGGTGGCTGAGTTATAGGAACTCACCTTCCCGGGGGGTGGGGTGTCCCCAGTCCCCTTCCCAGGACCTCCGTGCTCCTCTCTACAGAATGAAGGGTCTGGCTGAGATGATGTACGGGCCTCTTCATTTGTAAATGTCTACATTCCATGGTCCCTGTAGGTTGGGCTGGGAAACAGTGGGCAGGAAAGAACATTGAGTAGCAAGAGATATGAGTTCTAATCCTCATGTTGGTCCCTATATCACTGAGTGAACTTGGGAAATTCACTTTCCTCTATGGGTCTTGGTCCCACCTTTAGTAAAATAAGAAGATTGATCTAAATCAATGGTTCTTATTTAGCTCTGGAGTATTCTGATCAGGAGTAATTTCACAGATGGCTTAAAGGGCCAGTGAGCAGGGGTCTCTCTCTCTCCTGCCACAAATGGGCAACTCCCTACTGCTCTGTAGAATAATCGAGTTCCGAAGAAGTTTTTACATAGAGAGAGGAGAGGGTTTGATGGCTAAAGGAAGTTTCTCACAGAGAAAGGGATCTGAGTGTTTTAGGTGGCCTGGCAGTTTGAGGGCTTCACATACTAGGGAAAGGCAGAAACATCTGATGTGTTCAAGCATTTCTATGTGTGGAGTATGGACGGTGCATAAAGACATAAAACTGGACAGGTTATATCTGGCCAGCTCACAGAGGATATTGTGGGCCACATTAAAGGGCTTGACTCTTGCTGTGCTATATGTATTTAGAGCCTGTGTTATTATGAGCATACTAGTTCATTACTATATCTTGGCAAATTTTTTATCATTATGTAGTACCCCTTTTCACATTATCTGATAATAACATTGATACATTCATGTTTGATATTATTTCTCATCATTTTAATTTCAACTACTTTATTTGTATTTTCTGCTTTTGTTTGAGATGTGACTTTTCTCTTAGAATATTGTTACATTGGCCATCCCACCTATTTTCTATTCTGGAAATAATATTAGATGTATACTAAAACACCACAATCTGTCCCCAAAGTCTTATAAAATCTCTTTCATATCTGTCATTATTTTATCCTCCTGTCTGTTCTTAGAGAGTTTGTCACAATTTTATTCTAATTCTCAGTTCTCTCTTGATTGTTTCCAGTTTAGAGTTGCTGACGTTTGATTTTATCAATTAAAAATTTTTCTTCTAGGATTTCTAAATGCTTTGATTTCTTACCCACCTGTTTCTCACTTTTCTCTGTTGTTTTTCTCAGTTAACACGTCACAGTTTTACAGAATTTTTCTTCTTTGGTTTACTCTTATTTTACTTCCAGACAACTGCACTTTCATTTTTGTTTTCATATACTTTTGTTTTCATACATATAAATATACAAGCATACACGTATATGTATAGATATGTATATATACATTATATGTTGATATAATATATGTAATTATATTTTCTCAGCAGTTTTTTCTTAGTATTGGTCTCTATTATCTCCTAAGTCCCCATTTTAAAACCACATATAATATCGTCAGCTCAGGACTCCTAGCTCACAGGGATATTCCTGATCCGGTCCCTGAGTCAGGTTGGTGTTTTCCCCCTTCTCAACTTGGGCTACCTCTGCTCATTTCTGCCCCTCTGGGAAATCAGCATCCTTCTGGCCACAGCCTTGGACCTTGATCCCAACTTTTATCTGCCTCTTTTCAAGGGCAAGTCCACTCCCTACTTTGAGCCCCTTACTTCATGCAGTGATCCTGGATCTCGTGTTATCATGCACTGAACCTGAATCTCCCTTATTGTTAGATCTTGCAAGGTTTGAACACGTGGCTGCACATGTGTGTCTCTGGCCCAGTGTCCACTAGGTTTGCATAGCAAGTCCTTATTTACTGCAGGATATACTTGTTTGATTTCTGATTTGTGGAGATGTTTATTTTTATTTCAGTGTCACTAAGTCTACTTATATAAGTGTGTGTCTGTACACACACACACACCCACACGCCGCACACTGTCATTGTTCCAAATTGCATAAACTCAGCCTTAATCCTGAGGCCACAGAATAAGGGGATGATAAGGTCAGTTCTTCATTGTAGCAAGCTGCTCTTGCATAGGAAGGAGGAGCTGGGTCTTGTTGGAAAACTACTTCAGAAGTCTCACAGCAAACATAATGGAATAGTAGAGGCTGTGAAGCCCAGGAGCCCGACTCTGTATGTCTGCCCCACCACCTACGTACTACATGACACTGGATCAGTGACTTAACCTCCCTTTAGGTTCATTTTCTTTATCTGTAAGATGGAGATGATAGCACCGTTTACCAGTAATGTTTGGAGGATACGCTCAAAGCTGTACTTAACAGTTCTGACTGTAATTTACTGCCCAGTTCCTATGCTGAGTACTTTGTATGTATTATTTCAATCAGTGAAATAATTGAAACCCAGCAAGGTAGGTTTCATTACCCCAAAGTACAGATGTAATATCTGAGGCTTAAGAGAGTTGAAAGCGCTTACTTGCCTGAGGTTGAACAGCAAGTAAACTATGGCGCTGACATTTGATGCTGCTTCCATCTGGCTTTTAACCACCAGACACATGAAAGCTTTTATTTCACTGTTCTCATTGATAAGGCCAAGTCTGAAGGGCAACAGGAAGGAAGGTAACAGTAGAACAGAGAGTGGGGATATGGCAGGTGAGGACAGGAAAGAAACAAAGGCAATTCAGGGTATGAATTAGAGGCGATATGAAGGGGCTGTATTCACAAGAGCCAGGTACACCCATTTGTCTTCTACGGACAAGATCTGAAAACTTGGCTTCACGTAGACAGGCGAAGGTCTCATCTGGGCACCTCTGCTTCCCAAGGCTGGGACCTTGGAAAGCCGCTTCTCTTTCTGAGCCTCAAGTTCCAAGGTGAGAATAATAGTCCACACACTGCAGGCTTGCTGAGAGGATATAATGAAGTAGTAGAGCATGTGTGAAAGCACCTAGAACAGTACTTATTATCAACTAGGATTGCAGCCAGGAGTGAGACTCCAGCCCAGTTAACTTGGAAGCTCTTGCTTCTTTCACACTCACATCCTGCTTCCCACTGAGGACCAGGCACCTGACCCAGGGCTCCAGAGACAAGCAGAATTTGAACAGCAGAAGGAAGAGGGGCGGGGGTTTCAGTTGGGGAGAATATGCTCTAAACGAAGGAAAAGACTTATCTACTCATTTTTTTCGGCAGCTTGTAACCCTAAAAATAATTTCTGTGCTTTGTCAATAAAGCCAAATGTGAAACCGACATAAAAACCTTAAAGGTGAGGGTTACTTCTTCTGTTACTTCCTTTTCTTCTTTTTTTATGCCATTCTTGTAGTTAAACACAAATCGTAAATAATGCAAACCTATAATTCATGCAAATTGATCCCTAATGAGATGGAAACCAG